>NC_133772.1:2975489-3023781 GCF_003597395.2 Chelonoidis abingdonii
AACAACATCTGGTTCTGGTGACTTATTGCTGTTTAATTTATCAATTTGTTCCAAAACCTCCTTATTGGTCCTTACTGAATAGTCAAGTCATGATCACTGTCCACAGAGCAACCACGCACATCCAGTCCAGTGATCAGTTCATCTTTATCCACCACAAGGAAGCCCACAATAGTCACCCCTAGTTGGGTACAAAACTTTGTATTAGAAAAGTATCCATATGTTTTCAAAATCTCCAAGGACTCCTGACTACGTGAAACCTCTCCCATCTGTCTCCCAATAAGAAGTCCCCCGGGCTAACCTAATTTCTTCCCACAAGTCACAGACAGGTGCAAAAGGAGAAACGTTTCCTGCTCTCTGGTTTGGATTCAGTGAACTGTGCCAGTTCCGCACCGGTTCATCTGCTGGGCTGTGTTAGTTAGCAGCTTGATCCCTATCCATTCGAAGTCCTGGGGTCCTCAATAAGCAAGAATGTAAAACAAGTAATGATGTGTCTAATGCAGGGATTCTCAAACTTCACTGCAGTCCAATCCACTTCTGACAACAAAAATTACAACATGACCTCAGGAGGGGGAATGAAGCCTGAGCCGTCACAAGCTCCACAGCTCTGGGTGCCGGGGGAAAGCCAAAGCCCAAGTCCCCCCACCCTGTGTGGGAGGCCAAAATCAAAGCCCAAGGGCTTCAGCCCCAGACAAGGGGCTTGCAACCTGAGCCTGACTGCCCAGGGCTGAGGCCCTAAGACTTTGGCTTCAGCCTCAGGCAGTGGGGCTCGGGCTTGGCCCCAGACCTGGTGACACCATTAAAATGGGGTTGCAACCCACTTTGGGGTCCTGACCCACAGCTTGAGAACCACTGGTCTGATGTAAAGTGCCACCCTGCCCACCACTTTTTTTACCTTCTCTCCCCTACCTCAATGAGTTGTAACCAGCGACACGAACATTCCAGTCATGTACATCGTCCCACCGGGTTTCCCATTTCCCCTCCCCATGGAGAATTTCCAACTCCTCTTCCTTATTGCCCAGATTCTGCTGCCAAGAGCAGTGTTGCTTCCCTTCACGAGTGATATCTTGCAGGGCACACACACCGCAGCCCAGCATTCCCCTGAGTACACACTGGTGTTACTGTAGGCTGGGTTATCTGTAAACCAGGGGGAGACTCCAGCTCACATTTCCCTTTCTGGGGGAGAAAGAGAACGTGTACCCAGGGCTGAGGGAGCATGGGATTGCTGGCGTTGCTGCATGCTCTCCAGGAACCCTCAAGTGTCTGCAGCGTCACAATCGCAGAGCCTGGATTGGAGCAAGGGACAGGCCTGTTTTCCACAGAATCCTTCGCTCACTCCTGGAGCATTTAGACCAGAAATCTCTGTGCGAGTTAATGTTGCTCTAAAAAAGAGCTGCCAAGGGCAGGTGCAGTTTCTTGACAACACCACGCAAGGGGATCTGTTTGTAGAGCTGCATAAAGCCCTGCACTGATTCTCTGAGAGGATTCCCCCGAACAGTTGGGGGAGGCAGGACCTTATTCCTTAACTCTCATGACAGGACTGTGGGAGAGCTTGTAGAAAGCTAGAGGCAGCTTTCTAGAGGGTTAATTCAGAAATTCCCTGTGGAACCTAGGGGCTGTGGCCTATGGCAGGAAGGAGCCAGATGGTTGTTGAAGAGACTCTAGGAGGAATGCTATGGGATGGCTCTCTGATCACCTCTCCACTCTGCTTCCTCCCACCCCCATCTTTGGGTTAAGTCCATCACCTCCTCCTTAGTGCATGTGAGCTGGAAACCAGATATAGCAGTAGAGAGGTTGCCCACTCAGCCCATGCACAAGAGGATCCATTGCAGCTCACGTCCTCCTGCTTGTCACAGCCCAGAGGAATGCATGACAGCGAGCCTGGACTCTGACTGCATTAGTCATCAACAGGTGAGTGGGACAGAAAAGGACACATAATGTGCTTACAAATAACTTTTTCTGGACTGCTGAAGTAGGGGAGAGAGAGAGAGAGGGGCCAGATTCCATCTGGCTTTTTAGAACTCTGAGGAAGCTCTGGGATCTGGAGAGAAGTCTTTGACATGTGGGCATGTGCTGGTTTGAAGACGTGGCTCCTATCTAGTCCAAAGGAATCTGCCGTGCTCCCCCACAAGAGCCATATTAACAGGCAACACTGAGTCTATTTCCTTGGCCACATGTATTGTGTCCTTTTTCTGGCGGCGAGTCCAGAAAAGGAGGACAAGAGCTCACTATTGCTACCACCTGAGGTATTTGCTGGGCTGAGATCAGCTGGTAGAAGCAGGCAATAGCACCAGAATCTAGGACTTCAAGCCCCTAGAGTGACCTCTTACCTTTATAGACCTGCCCTTTCATCAGACACAGCTATTTTGAGGTTTAGCATCCTAGTAAAGAGACCCCTTTTCACTCCTTCACCACACAAGACAAAGCCCTCAGTATTTGTCATTAATTATTTATTTCTACTCTCCTGGCTCCCAAACTGCTGCTTCTTCCTACAGCCACCAGTCACCTTCAAGTCCTCCCTCTTCTCTCCCCGGCTCTGCTCACTTGATTGCAGCAGCTCAGCCGATGGTCCAGCTTTGCTCTTTCCACTTCCATTCTTCTTCACTTCTTTGGGTGGCTGCATTTGCCATTGAGCAGCTAAAGCCAAGCCCCACTGAGAGCAGCCTGGAGTGTCCGGAGTGGAGGCTTGGCCATGGGAACCCCAGGCACTGCAGATGCTGCCACCTACATGGTGAATCCTCCAACCTATTGCCAAAGGGCTCTTCTGCATTTTGCAAACTGGCTTCACTGGCTGTCTAGGAGAACAGAAACCCTTTGCTAGAGCAGGAGAGTCTCTTCCCATGGCTCCCAGAGGGTCACAGTGAAACACCTGCGAGTCTCTAGGAGGCTATCAAGGAGTTCCCTGCTCAGTCACTTGGCACCCACCAGCAATGGTCTCCGACAGTGGCATTGCAAAGGGGAGCTCAGCAGATGGTCCCTTCTATGGCTTCCTGAGTGGGAGGGAGGTTGGTCTTGTCATTTAAGGCCCAGCTGTCAGAGTCAGGGCTCCTGGGTTCCTGGACTTTGGAAGTGGGTGGAGTCTAGTGGTTGGAGCTGGACTGGTATCAGTATCACGCTTCCTTCCTGCCTCTGTCAGTGACATTGTGTATGACATTGCAGCCAGTTGTTTTCTATCCCTATGCCCCAGTTAACAGGGATAACACTGACCCACCTCAGAGGGGCTGGCAGGGGCCACCACTGTCACGACTCAAGTTGGAATGAGTTAGGCTCTTGGTACTGAAGAGCCCAAATTCAGTCCCCATGGATGCCCACGGGGTCTGTGTTGTGGCCATGGTTAGACTCACCTAGTGTTACAGGCTGTTTAGCCCAGTCCTGGCTAGGTATGGTGCATCTGCTCCTGGCCCTCTCTGGCACACAGCTCCACCACACACAAGAACATGGCCCACCAAGGACAATCTATCAGCTCCAAGACAGATGGTGAGCCCTAGGCAGACCATCGAAAGACACAGTGATGTTCTTTCGTGGAAACTGCTAGAGCTTCAGCCTCTGCTCCCACCTCCACCACACGGCATCTCATCACTGTCACTGGCTGTGAGCTTCTACTGCCTGCTCCAACAGTGTCTCCAGCTCCACTGCCAACTCACTCACCAGAATTAAGAGGCAACTCCTCTTCTGCAGTATCCCAACACTCTTCCTGCAGCCATTCAGTCTCATTAACAGCTGCTTGCAGAGCCTGTTCTGAAGCTTTGAATGTCTTCTGTAGCCTTCTTGCTACTGCCGCTGCACCCCCAAAACCTTTTCCATCAGGGTTGGAGAGCCCATCATGGACTACTTCACCCTAGTGTTTGTCCCTACTTCAGCCTGCTTCATTTCTGGGCCAACCATTTCGTCCTTCACCTCCCTGTAGCACCCGACAGGGTGTGTGGTGGAAGGTCTGCAAAGTCCATGGCCATCCCTGCCACCTCCACGTTGCCTGCCTTGTGTCGGTTTGTGTCAGAGGACCCCTTCTCCTTTCATTCTAACTTCTTGGGGCCCTGGCCTCCAGGGTCGGTGTAACCACTAGGCGGCTACCTAGGGTGCAAAGATTTCGGGGTGCCAAAAAGCAGTGCCTTTTTTTAATGTTTTACACTACAGTGGAGTCACATCTTTTGCAGGGGCTAGGTTCTAAGGTCAGCGCATAACTGGAAAAACGCATATAGTGAAAATCAAAGTACAGTACACACAGTATACACTAGAACAGGGGTCCTCAACCTATGGCACGCATGCCAAAGGTGGCATGCAAACCAATCTTTTTTTTAAAATGGCAGGTTGCGGGTCCCAGCCATGAGCCTGTGCCAGGCCTGGGGTTGCGTATCACCTCAGCGACAGTGGCTGAGCGGGCTTGATGGCTGGGGAGCCCTGCGCTGCCAGGAACGGTGGACAGACTCAGACTGGCAGCAGGCTGAGCAGGCTGGCTCTACTGTTTCACCGCCCCAAGCAGCGTGTGAACAGGGCTGTGGCAAGAATGTTTCGTGCCATCGGCAAACTTCCACCTTGCGCCCCCTCCCTCCCTCTGAACCCACTCCTGAAGCCTCCCCCCATGGCGCTCCCCACCCTGAAGGTCGAGCTCCGCCTCCACCCTGAGCACACCATCACTGCTTCACTTTCCCCACCTCTCAGGCTTGCGGCGTCAATCAGCTTAGGTGCCACAAGCCTGAGAGGCGGAAAAAGTGAAGCAGCCATGGTGTGCTCTGGGTGGAGGCGGAGCAGGGAGTTCCCTGTGTACCCCCTCCACCCCCACTTGCTGCAGGTGGCCCTCCCCACACCCCCTGCTCCAGCTCCCTCCATCTAAATGCTGGTGGCAACTGGGGTGGCCGAAGATCTGGCCGCCACAGTCGCTGCTGAAGAAAATGCCATCCCCCCCCCCAAATCCTAGTGCCCCAGATGACCGCCTAGGTCACCTAAATGGTTGCACCAACCCTGGTGGTGAATTGCAACTGTGGGAGGCAGGGGTAGTCTGTGTGTCATTGGAAACACGTGTGCCGCCCTAACAGCCCACGGTCTGCCCCTGCTGTCCGTAGTGGCAATTCAGCACGCTGCTTGGGGGCAAAAACACAGGGACTGCCGCCCCAAGCACCTGCTTGGAATGCTGGTACTTGGAGCCAGCCATGAGGCTGAGCAGCTCAGCCTGCTGCCGGTCTGCGGTCTTGGCTGCTAGCCTCACTCAGCCCACTGATGGTCTGAGGTTCTGCTCACCTAGGTCGTCAGGAGGCTGAGTGGGGCCAGCGGCCAAGACCCCAGTTGGCAAGGGGCTGGCAGCCAGAACACTAGACTGTCAGCAGGCTGAGTTGCTGAGCCTACTGCCAGTCTAGGGTTCTGTCCACCAGCTACTGCCAGCTGGGGTCCCAGTCGTCACCTCCGCGCAGCCTGCTGCCAGTGGGGATCCCAACCGCCAGCTCCTCTCAGCCTCCTGCCAGCCTTGGTGAATGGAACCCCGACCCTGCTCAGCCCGCTGCCAGCTGGGGTCCCAGTCGCTGGCCCTGTTCAGCCCGCTCAGGGCCTGCAGGAGGCTGAGCAGGGCTGGCAGCCGAGACCCCAGACTGTTAGCAGGCTGAGTTGCACAGCCTGCTGCCTGTCTGGGGTTCTGTCCATCAGCTCCTGCCAGCTGGGGTCCCAACCGCCAGCTCCTCTCAGCCTCCTGCCGGCCTCGGTGAATGGAACCCCAGACCGTTCACCCAGGCTGGTAGGAGGCTGAGCTGAGCTACCGGCTGAGACTCCGGCTGGCAGGGGGCTGAGGAGGGCCAGTGGCCAGGACCCTGGCTGGCAGGGGCTGGCAGCTGGAACACTACACCATCAGCGTGTTGAGTGGGGCCGGTGGACAGAATTCCAGACTGGCAGCAGGCTGAGCAACTCAGCCTGCTGCCGGTCTGGGGTCCTTGCTACTCACTCCTAGGCCACTGGCCCAGCTCAAGGCTGGCAGAAAGCTAAGTGGGGCTGGCGGCTGGGACCTCAGCCTGCTGCCAGCCAGGGTCCTAGACACTGGCTGCACTCAGCCTCCTGCCAGCCTGGGTGAACGGAACCCCAGGCTGGCAGTGGGCTGAGTGGGGCCGGCGGCCAGGATCCCAGCTGCCAGGAATTGGTGGACAGATCCTCAAACTGGCAGCAGGCCGAGCAGCTCAGCCTGCTGCCAGTCTGAGGTCCCGGCAGCCGGCCCCGCTCAGCCTCCTGCCCGCCTGGGTGAATGGAACTCCAGGCCAGCAGTGGGCTGAGCGGGGCTGGAAGCTGGAACCCAGGACCAGCAGCATGTTGAGCAGGGCCAGCAGCCAGGACCCCAGACCGGCAGCAGGCTGAGCAACTCAGCTTGCTGCCAGTCTGGGGTCCCGGCCACTGGCCCTGCCCAGCCTGCTGCCAGCTGGGGTCCCAGCTGCTGGCTGCACTCAGCTTTCTGTCGGCCTGGGTGAACAGAAACCCAGGCCGGCAGTGGGCTGAGCGGGGCCGGAAGCTGGAACCCAGGACCAGCAGCATGTTGAGCAGGGCCAACAGCCAGGACACCAGACCTGCAGCGGGCTGAGCAACTCAGCCCACTGCCAGTCTGGAGTCCCAGCCATTGGCCCTGCTCAGGCTGCTGCCAGCCAGGGTCCCAGCTGCTGGCTGTGCTCAGCCTCCTCTCGGCCTGGGTGAACAGAACCCCAGGCCGGCAGTGGGCTGAGCGGGGCTGGCGGCCGAGACCCCAGTTGGCAAGGGGCCGGAAGCCAGAACCCAAGACTGGCAGCACATTGAGTGGAGCCAGCACCGGGACCCCAGACCGGCAGCGGGCTGAGCAACTCAGCCCGTTGCCAGTCTGGGGTTCCGGCCACCCCTGCTCAGCCTGCTGCCAGCCGGGGTCCGAGCTGCTGGCTGTGCTTGGCTTCCTGTTGGCCTGGGTAAACGGAACCCCAGGCCGGCAGGAGACTGAGAGGAGCTACTGGCTGGGACTCCGGCTGGCAGCAGGATGAGCAGGGCCCGCAGCTGGGACCCTGCCTGGCAGGAGCTGAGCCTGTTGCCGGTCTGGAGTTCTGTCCGCCGGCTCTTGCCAGCCGGGTCCTGGCCGCCGGCCCCACTCAGCCTGCTGCCGGCTGAGTGACCGGAACCCCAGGCAGGCAGTGGGCTCAGCAGAAGGACCCACAGCAGTGGGCTCAGCCGGGACCCCCAGCCTGCCATTTCAAAAAAAATCAGCACGTGTGCTGTAGGTTGAGGACCCCTGTTCTAGTGAATACAGTGTACACTGTGTATATTGTACTTTATGGTAATTTTCACTATACACAATTTTCCTCTTACACATTGTCATAAACCTACAGCTAAGGGTTAATTCCTCTTTTACCTGTAAAGGGTTAAGAAGCACAGATAACCCGGGTGGCACCTGACCAAAAGGACCAATATGAGGAGAAGATACTTCCATACCTCAGTGATTTGAGCATGGGCCTGCTAACCAGAAGGTTTCAAGTTCAATCCTTGAGGGGGCCATTTGGGGCAAAAATCTGTCTGGGGATGGGTCATACTTTGAGTAGGAGGTTGGAATAGATGATCGCCTGAGGTCCTTTCCAACCCTGGTTTTCTATAAATCTGCAGGGGGAAGGTTTTTTATCTGTCTCTCAGAGCCAGCCAGGAAACAAGGCAGGGAAATTACATCTCCTTAAGCATTTCTGAACTAAGCATCTAGTATTGCAGAAATAGGAAGTAATAGGAAAGAAATGTGTTAAGGTCTCTTTTGGTTTAGCTTGTGAATTTCCCCTGTGCTAAGAGAGGTTTATCCCTGTCTTTGTAACGTCAAAATTTTGCCTAGAGGGGAAATATTCTGTGTTTGAGTCTTTTGTTATTCTGTAAAGTACTTACCATCCTAATTTTACCTTTTCTTTAACTAAAATTCTTTAAGAATCCAATTGAGTTTTCGTTGTTCTTAAGCTCCAAGGGTTTGGGTCTGTGTTCAGCTGTACCAATTGGTGAGAATATTAGTCCCAAGCCTCCACAGGAATGGGGGTGTAGGGACTTGGAGCCCTACCTTCCCCAAATATCCCCCAAGTGGCCATTCCTGAATGTTTAAATCACTTGGTGGTGGCAGCGCTAAGGCAAGGAAGGAATTTGCCTTGGGGAAGTTTTTAACCTAAGCTGGTAAAAATAAGCTTAGGGGATCTTTCCTGCAGGTCCCCACATCTGTACCCTACAATTCAGAGTGGGGAAGGAACCCTGACACACGCTGACCTTAGAACCCAACCCCTTGTGTAAGATGCGACTCCACTGTATTCATTTTTGATAGTTTAGTGACGGCCCAGGGGGAGGGAAGGTGGGAGGGGCTGGTCTCTCCTTTTGCCTCTCAGTTAGGGCTCATTCGATAATCAGCTTGGCTAGGCCCCAGGCTGTACAGCCCAGAGGAAAACACCCTGTTATAGGCCTGCTCTGCCTACTCCAACTGTTCTTGGCCTGAGGTCTTTGCTCCCCATCTCAGTCCCTCCGGAAACCAGGTCTGAAGACCTACAGGCCCCACTGCCTGGAACTGGAGTTTGCTCATGCTGGTGACTGACATTCAGAGGCTGACAGGTGTGGTGAGGGGGCTGGAGAAACTTCATTGCTGAGCAGAAGGAAGTCAGGGTTGGGATTCTGGGAGCTGGTGGGTTCGTTTGCCCTGCTGCGGGAAGTGGAGCTGGAGACCGGAGATGCCAGGTGATTGAGACTACCCGATGCGCTCTTCATGCCCGAGGGACTGGAGTCTCCTGCCAAAATTGCTCTCAGGAGTCCAGGTTCGAGGACATCTCTGGGGAGCACACTCCTAGGAACAAAACCAGAGGGGTACGATGGAGACATCTCTCTCCCAGAGCTGGGAGCCAGGGAGAGGGGAAGCTCCGAGCCAGGCTATGCATCGGGGATGCCATTTCTCCCCCAAAAGACCCACAGGCCCCAGGGAGTAAATGGCTCTTACCTCCATGAGGGAGTGGGGTCTTCTATCTAAGCCTCTTGAGAGCCAGCATTGCTTGGTTGGCTGGGATGAGGTGACCTGCCTCCACTGCTCCCTGTGCCGGATCCTAAGGCCTGGAAGACAGCTGGGAAGGAGGTTCCTATTCCTGCCACACCCAGAGACCCCATAGAAGAGCCAAAGGGAGAATAAAGGGCAGAAGATGAATCTAGCCCTGAACCTCTGTCCCACTCCCACCTCCTCAAAAGTGGATCTTTCCAAGCTTCAGTGGGGCTGGGGCCATGGCTCTGACACAAGGGCCTTTCTGCACCATATGGGGCAGGGAGAGCTCTGCCTAGGCACAGCGGGAATGAGGGGTAGACCAAGGAAAGGGGAGGAGGGGAGTGGGTGTGAGGGAAAGAGCTTCTGCCCCAGATGAAGGAATTTGGGGCGGCAGAGGGAAGGATGCTGCTCCAGAGAGGGCAGTGACTTTCTGTAAGTGCCAGGGGGCTCCATTTCCCCTTCCACTAGCTCATTGTAGAGGTCCCTCCTCTCCCACTGGGAGGGAGGCCACTCCGGCTGGCTCAGTCTGGTCCAGACCAGAGTCTGCAGGGTAGCTGGGGACCCACAATAGGGCTGGGCGGTTGTGACCGGGGTGGGACTCACCACCATGGCACCTCCTGCTGGTCGCTCTGGGAATTAGCTCCGTCCATGGCGAGTACCTCTGCTGCCAGCGTCCCATCCATCTCGTGTCCTTCGTTGGCGGCTGGACCTGCGTTGCTCCTGGCTTGACAACATCCTTCATCCTCACCCCCTTCCAGGGGACTGGCAGGGAGGGTGGGGAGCAACAGTCCTTGCACTTGCCTCAGTGGCCAACCACAACCCGCTCCTTATCTCAAGAGCCAGTTGCAATTTGTCTCAGCCACCGCATGTCCAGGTGCAGCACTGCTCAGCACTGCTCTGTCCGAGGTGCTGGTCTCCTGCTCTGGAGACAGACTGCCCCCCACATGAAGATCTAGGGCAGACTGCCTGCTGCTCTTCTGGGCAGACTTTATATAGGGCCTAGAATAGCCCTGATTGGCTGGCTTTAATCTCAGCCCTGATTGGCTCTCAGTAGGCCCTTCCCTGATTGGCTGCCAGCCTGTGCAGCTTTTCTGGCCTACTCTAGCCCTGTCTCACAGGGGGCGCAGCAGCCGCCCACCACACCCCCTCCCCCTCAAGAATGCTCACCGGGGGAGAGGGGAAGGAAGGGGGTCCCCATTGCCCCAGCTTCCCTCGCAGCTGGGCCTGCAGGGCATCCCTTTCCTCTCGCAGGCCCTCCACAGTCTGGAGCAACCTGCTTCCCACCTCTAGGGTCTTGGTTCCCATTGTAGACCACCCTGGTCCTCCGTGGGTTCCTGCGTCTGTCTGGGTTCCCACATTGGCCCTCCTGGCTCTTATGTGGGTTCCCTTGTTTTGGTGGGGCCTCTCTGCCCCAGCCCCTTTCTCTGTAGGGGCCTCGGTCTTCACCGCCCCTTCCCTGGGGCTGGTCTCTGACCGAGCCCTTGTCTCGGACACTCCCCCTTTCTGCCTCAGGGGCCAGTGCCTCTTTAAATGTCCCCCTTTGTGGCAGCAGAAGCACTTTCTGGGTCTTCCCCCTGCCACATCTCTGCTCCTGCTTGTTTGGGCCCTAGCCCTTCCTTCTGGGCTGGCCCAGGCCTTGGGAGCTTTGTAGGGGCACCCTCTCTTCAGGTGCCTCGGCTCCCCACAGATCCAACAAGCAGGGGGTGCCTTTTCTGGGTGGGGCCTCTCTGCCCTCTCCCAGTAGAGAGGCTCCCTCCTGTAGTGTCCCTGTCACCTACAGGTGAAGCAGTTCAGAGTTCCTGGCCTCGTCCTCTCGTCCTCTGTACCGGATCTCGTTTGGTCTGGGTGCCGATCCCCGCAGCAGCCAGAACAACTCCCTCTGCTGCTTGGCGAGCCGAGCCACCCAGGCCCTCCAATACAAGTCTCTTTTCTCCACCATTTTGTCTCAGTCTCTCAATATGGCACAAGCTGCCTAATCGTCGCTATTGCCCCTAGTATCAGGGGCAGACTCCTGTGCCTGCATTCTCTACCATGTTTGACGGTGTTGGGACTCAGCACCGCAGCGCCACCCACTGGTCGCTCCGGGAATTAGCTCCGTCTGTGGGAAGCACCCTCTGCTGGTGGTGTCCCATCTGTCTCTTGTCCTCCATTGGCATCTGGACCCACATTGCTCCCCTCTTGACCATAAGCTTCTTCAGGCCACTGCCCCTCCAACAGTGCCCACTAGTCCATCCTCACCCCCTTCCAGGAGGGTGGGGAATTAGCAACAGTCCTTGCACCTGCCTCAGTGGCTAACCACAACCCCCAAAAATCTAGCCCCTTGTCTTAAGGGCTGGTTGCAATTTGCCTCTGCCACCACATGGCAAGGTGCAGTACAAGAGGGAAGGTGGGGCGGACCCAGGCCTGCCCACTACTTTGGGTCCCAACCCAGGGACCCTCTGGTAGCAGCCTTCCTGCCCTCCTTCTCTTCCTTTGTCCAACTGTCCCTGGGCCTCTTCCCCTTTGGCCCCTCACACTCTCTAGGCCCTTGCTATCAGGGTCTGCAGTCTGGCAGTTCTTGGGCTAGAGCCCTACTATGCTCCCCCTGAGCCTGCCCAGCACCACTCTGTCCAAGGTGCTAGTCTCCTGCTCTGAGTACAGACCTTCCCCCACAAAGGTCTGGCACAGACTGCTTGCTGCTCACCAGAGCAGCCTTTATATAAGGCCTGGCCTACCCTGATTGGCTGGCTCTAATCTTGGCCCTGATTGGCTGTCAGTAGGCCCTTTGCTGATTGGCTGCCAGCCTGCACAGCTGTTCTGCCTACTCAAGCCCCCTCTTGCATGGGGGTGGGGCAGCCAGACCACCCCCGTGATCAATTGTCGCTACCAGGCTGTGGCCTGGGCTGCAGGGCCAGCTCCAGGCACCAGCGGAGCAAACACATACCGGGGGCGGCACATGCTAAGGGGCGACGTTCCATCCATTCATGGGGTGGCGGCAGTCCGGCCGTTTTCTTTTTTCTTTTTTCTGCTTTGGCAGTTTGGGCCATGGCAGTCTGAGCATTTTTTGTTGTTGTTGTTTTTTTTTGCTGGTGGTGGTAAAAATGGTAGAGCCGGCCTTGCTGGGCTGAGGTCACTCAAGTGGTCAGCCCCTCAGCACAGTCTGTCAGGGGTGGCTCTGGCCTGGGCGGGGCCCAAGCACCCCACAAACAACGTGACTTCAAGGGCAGGCCCTGGCCTGGGTGGAACCCAGGCAGCCAGCGAGCAAACAGTCTTGACAGGGCTGGCTCTAGCCTGGCCGGGGCCCCAGTAGCCAGCCAACAAACAGCCCTCCAGGTTACTTATCAGTGAGTTCTTGTCCTAGGCTAGAGCCTTCTTGCACCAGAGAGGGGGTCAGCCACCTTGCGTGGGGTGACAGAGGGACATAGGCCCACCCTACTCCTCCACATCCCAGCCCAGGGCCTTGGCAGGGGCAGGATTGGCTGTCCCTGCGTCGGTGGGGATCCAGCTGCAACACATCGACTGAGCCACGCCGGGCTCTGCAGCTGGCTGCACCGGGGCTGCCCCTCGGCTACTTCCTGCCTCCCCCGGGTTTGGTACCTGCAACCTCCAGGCCTCTTCCGGCTCCTCAGAGTAAACCGCGGACGGTACCCTGGGCCAGTCCTCGTCCACACCTGGGGATCGAGAACAGCCAGGCGTGGGTTCCTCTTGGGGCCTCTGGAGAACAGGCCAAGAGTCCTCCTCTCTTGCAGGCTCTCCCCCAACTGTGCTGCAGGGCGGGCCTTTTATATTTCTGACCACGTCCCGGTCCTTACAGCGAGGGGGGTGGGGCGATATAGCTGCTGCCCTCTAAGAGGTATGTAGAGGGTCCCTCGCTCTCCTGCTCGGATAGATGCAACTCAGTCTCAACACAGTCTCCCAGAGGCCCCCGTTGCCTGCCAGTGAATAGTCCTTCAGGTGAGGGGGGTGGGGCGATATAGCTTCCGCCCTCCAAGGGGCGTGTAGAGGGTCCCTCGCCCTCCCGCTCGGAGGGAGGCCTCTCAGCCTCGTTACGCTCCCCGCTTACAGGGAGCAGGAGTAGCTGATGGCCTGGGAGGCAGAACTCCTGCAGCGCCTCGGGCACTTGGCGCAATTGCCGGATGAAGTGAAGTTGTTGCATTATGTTGGCCGTGACGTCCTCCCCCTGCAAGGGAAAAAGGACCTGTCAGAGACAGAGACGCCCCCGTGGAATCAGGGGGAATTAAGGGCACCTGGGAGCAGCAGCATTTCCACCCAGCACTGGCCCATCTCTGAGGGATGGAGTCCCCCTCCTGACTCCCAGAATGGAGTCTTGTTGTCCTTTCTAGTGACCTCCAGTGCCAACCCCTCTCCTTGTAGGGGAAGCTCATGCTACCTCCCACCTAGTGCCCCGACAGCTGTTCTACCTCCAATCCACAGCTCAAGTTCTCAGAACGCTCTCCTCCCTTGCCTCCAGCTTGGGCAGGGAGGGGGTTTTAGCGGGGGTGGAGGGGAGGCAGGAGAGATTCTGGCAGCAGTGAAGTGGGATGTGGGGAGCTTGAAACCTTTCCCCAACTCATCCCAGCCACTAATGCTGAAGCCGCAGGATGGCAGCCCTGGTGAATGGGGCAGGTCAGCAGCCCCTGCTGACTGAATCCTCCCATTCTCTCGAGAGCGGGTCCAGCCCTGCCAGCAGCAGGACAAGCTTCCCTCATCCATGTGCCTCAGAACTGCCTGGTCAGTCGCCATCACCTGACAGTCCTTGGCCTCCCAGGCTGCCAGTGATGGGAGCAACTCTGGGTAGTGGCTCGGGTGACAGGAGAGGCTCAGGGAGGGCACTTGGAGGACTCTGCTTCCCTTCCCAAGAACAGAAGTCTGTGATGAGGCAATGCGTGTCATTAATTAGCCTTGCTAATGAGCTGGGCTGGAGCTCCTCCAGGACAAGCTGACTCCCTCCTGCTCATGGAGATGAATTCATCTCCCTTCCCAGGAGCACCTTCTCTCACTCTCATTCCCCACCAGCTGCCTTGCTGCCAGGCCAGCAAATGGCCAGAGGATGGGAATGAGGCCTGGGCCCCGCCCCAATCTCCTGAGTCTAATGCAGCTGCTCACCTCGACCGCCATGAGTTGCTCGGTTTCCCCCAGGAGGGAGTAGGCCAGGACCAGCCCAGCCTGGCTGATTTGCAGCAGGGGGTTGTGGATGGCATGCACTGCGGTCTGCAGGAAGAATCTTCTCTGCCCTGAAGAGAAGAACTTTCCGAAGACCTGAAACCAACCGGATGTGAGGCTTCAGCAGATGGCCCAGAACCAGGCTCCAAATCCTGGACTAGAACAGCATCTCCGTTGAGTGGCTCCAGGAGGCAGCCACCCGCACTGCCAGAGCTGTGCCATGCCCTGGCAGAGTGTCCTTACCTCCCCCACCCTGGCTGTGTTTTTATAGCTGAGGAGCCTGCTGTCCTGATGCCATTCCCAGCACCAGAGCTCTTCGACCTCGTGGATGGTCAGCCCTGGGAAAAAGACACACACACATTTGACATTCTGGTTGCAGGGCTTGTGTCCTTCCAGTCCCATTGGTGGCCGCACAGTGGGCAGAGTCCTCGCTGTGTGCCCGGCCCAACAGAATTGTAGGGGTGGTGTAGAGCACAGAAAGAGAGAGAGAGAGACTCATCCTCCAGCCAGGGTCACTCGTCTAGCAGGGGCCATTTCCCAGCTGGGTTCCTTACCCCTGTGGCGCAGCAGCACCTGGTAGAGCCGGTAAACCCCCTCCCTGGCCTGCCGACTGATGTTCTCGTCTGGGTCACTGATGAACAGAGCCAGCTGTGCTACATGGTGACCCATCTTGGGGAATTCGGCTGAGCTCTAATGGAGGGGAGAGGGGACTCCATCAGCATTTTCCTGTCAGCTCCCAGTCCCCCCAGGGCCAGGACTCCCATTCCCCTCAGCTCCTCTGCAGGAGATGCTAGAGGATAGGAGCTAGAGCTGGACCCATAATTCTCTCTGCTCGCAAGCGAGCCTGGAGAACAGAGATGCGGGCAGGGCCCTCTGTGAAGATTTACTTTCCCAGCTGCGCCAGGATGATAGGAAGGCATGAATCTGGAGCACGCTCCCCTTAAAAGTGAGAGTCGCCACTTAATCAGGACGAGAAGAACTTGACTCAAGCCAGGCTCATTCTCTGCTCTGGCGCTGCCTCCCCAAGAGGAACACTCCTCACCCACAGCCCCTGCAGCAGCAGATCCTACAGCCCGTTGGAGCCAGCCCACCCTCGCCTGGAGTCAGGAAGCTGGGCTCAGAGGCCACTTACGTCAAAATCAGGGAGGCTGATGACGGAAGTGAGCAGGGCAGCGCTGCTCCTGATGGCCCCGGCTCTCTCTCCCGACACCCCGGATGTGATCCAGTGGTTAATATGCTGTGGGGAATGGAGGCAGCTCAGAATCAATAGGCAGGTGCATGTGTTGTGCTACTGAGCCCCTCTCCATCCCCAGGGGGCTGAGACATTGTATGCGGGTGGAATATCTGATTCACTGATCGCAGAGCTTTAGAAGGGGTTTGTTGCCCCCAGGATGATGCTTGTATCCTGCAGGTCACAACCTGTCATTGTCTCTCTAGAGCGGGACAATGCTCGGTGTGGGGGCTGGTCCCATCCTCCCTGAACTCCTGATTCCTGAACAGCTCACCAGGAAGGAGACAGACTTCTCACCCCTCTCTGGCTCTCAAGTCCTTGGTTGGGTGAAGGGACTGAGTGGGAGCACAATCCCCCCAGGAATCTCGGGGCCCATCAGAGACAAGGGCTGATTCTCTGGGCTCCTCCTGTTTCTCTAGGAACGAGCCTGTGACTCTTCTCTGAGGACCATCTTCTGGATCTCACAGGAGGGGTTCAGACTCTCACTCCCCAAGCCAGCCAGGGGCCCCCTGGCTAGTGCTCAATAGAACCAGGCAGAGCTCTGGCTTCAAGTCCCAGTTCCTTCCTCTGTCCTTCAAGGAGGAGGGGCCTCACACCAGATTGCACTGACTGCCTTGACCAAGGACGGCCCACTGGGGGCCCAGCTGGGAGGACAAACTGGAAAATGGATCGAAGAGTGAAGGTAAAATTGCCTCCACCCCTCTCATCGGGCTCACCTCCAAAATATAGTGGAGCCGGCCGGTGTCTGGGGACTCTGCCAGCAGATTCCTCAGCATGGTGTCCAGGTGGTCTAGCACAAGCCTGTGCAGATCCTGCAAAGCAAGGGAGAGCCATGGGTCAGAGTTAGGGAAAATGGGGCTACACCTGCCGCGGGATGGGAAAAGTGGGGTCTGTGGGAAGCACTGGTGAGGTCCCCAAACACAGATCCTGGCTTCTCTCATTCATATCCCACTGCAGGCAATTAGCAGGGATTAGGGCAAGATGACAGTGGCTCTTCAATCCATGACTTCGCACGATCTACCTGGACTTGCGAGATGTCAATCTGCGTGCCCAGGGTGAAAACAGCAAGCAGGGCAGATCGGAGGAGGCGAGTCTCCAGCTCCGGCTCCAGGGCAGGAGTCATGGTGCTGGCAAGAGAGAGGAGCTGGTATTAGAGTGTGCAATGCGGGGGTGGGACTGGCACCAACACGGACATGAAAGTGAAGGGAAATAGGCAGAGGCTGGTGAGAATGGAAACTGAGGCACCGAGCCAGGGAACGATCAGGCCAAGGTTCCCAGACAGACAGTGGCAGGGCAGGAATGGCGCCTGTTCCCTGGACCCTGCTGCCCCTCCTGTATCTGATCCTGGGAGACAGCCTTTCCCCAAAGCCATTACAATGTTACTGAAGTGACAGGAACAGAGCAGCCAGGAGAGGGAGTGACCCTTCCTGCCACCTCTGGCAGAGGAGCCACCCTTGGGAGGTGACCTGGGAGTGGGAGGGGCAGTGACTCCCAGCCATGGGCCTGGGCAGCACCGGGGTTAGGGGAACCGGGCAAGAGGGTCTCGGTATCTGAGGTTGGCCGCAGCAAGGAGGGAGCTGGCCAGGATGGCGCCGGGTGCAAAGTCAGCAGGGAGCTCCTCGATGAGCTCCTAGGAGACCCAAGGAAACAAAGGAGTGTATGAGATTTGGGCCTCACTGTCAGTTCTCAAGGAGGAGATTACACAGCCAGCACGATCCCCCCAGCTGCCTCCTGCTCCTCCGATTCCTGCCCACTAGTTCTCCCATCTCTTCTCCCCAGTCTTCAGCCCCAGCAATCCCTGGCCTCAGCTGCCCCTCCAGCACCAGCCATCCCCCAGCCATCGGCCTGGGGACACCCCTGCCCCTCCCATCTCTCTGTCCACCCTCCAGCTGCTGGTTGCCATGTCTCGCTCACCACAATCCTCTCCACCACAGCCGCCTTGGAGCAGTGCGGCTCCAATGTGTCCTGCCCACTCTGATGTGCCGCGAGACACACAGTGCGGATGGCCTGCAGGAAGACGAGCTGCTGAGCCTTGTCCTGTGCCCACCAGGAGTGGGGTTAGGGGAGAGAGAGCCAGTTAGCCAGGGTCCTCCCTGCCCCAGCCACACGAGCTGCAGGACTTAGGCCTGGATGGGGGATAGTGGGGACCCGCCCATTGTCCAAATCGTCCACGAGTCCTACACAAGCAGGGTCAGGAGCTGGGTCAGTGCCTGTCGAGGGAGGAGACCCCGGCTGCTGTGTGACAAACACCCACACCCAGATCAGGGAGGAGAAAGGTCCCCATTGGGGGGGTGGCTGATGAGGGCCAAGACCCTCTGCAGGGGGTTGAGATGCTGAGGAGGAGCAGGACAATCTTGGTTCCGGCACAGCTGGGGAACGTTTGTACCTTTTCTCGGCCCTGGAGCTGCTCTCGGATGATTGTGAAAGCAGCCTCCTCTGTTACGAGGTCCACCCATTCCTCCACCTCTGCCTCCTCCTCCTCCTCGCTGTCCCTGGCGGACTCTGCACCAGGGAGAGAAGGGGACAGGGTGACTCCTGCTGCCCCTAACTCCTTCAGGCGCCCATAGCAAAGATACCCCCACACTGTCCTGGACTCCCTGGGAGGTGCCTCCCCTCCCCCTGCCCAATGGAGCACCAAGGACCAAAGCGGCAGCATCTAGTGTCAGTGGGATTGACGTGGCTCAGGCCAGACCCCTGGGCTGGGGATCTGCCCCCAAAGCACTACTCGAGGGCCTGGGCCCAGGATTTTCACAGCCCCCTCCTCACCCCTCCCTGAGGCCAGCCTGGCTCCTCACCTTGAACAAAGGAGAAGCAGTCATCGGCCAAGCTGTTGTCCGAATTGCAGGTGCTGCTGCTGTCCCATGAGGAGCGGGCCGAGCTGCTGGTGCTCGGAGAGGGATCCTCCACCTCCTGCCCTGCGGAGGCTGGAAGGTCCCCACTGAGCGGGCAGGGCGATGCCTCCTGGTGGAAATCGGGGCTGGGGTCCTGGGCCCGCTGCTGCCCACACAGCAAGCCCCAGAGCCACCCTGCCCGGTTCCGCTCCTGGGCTGGGTCCTGCCTCCCCAGCCGCAGCCTGGCCCAGTTCCATTTAGGCCTGGCCGGTGCCTCTCCCACCTTGGCGCCTGCGCCGGGAGCGGGTTTTCTCCGCCAGAAGGCTGGGCACTTCCACCTTCTGGCTCGGCTGGGAGCTCCTTCCCCACCAGCAGGGACGGAGGGGCCACTCTGCTCCTGGGGAAGATGGCAGATGTTCCCCTCAGGCTCTGGGGCCACCTTCAGAGCCTTCTTCCTGAACATCCTCAGGAGCTTGGCCATCCTGGAACCGAGCGGGGAGCAGGCATGAGTCTGGGGTCAAGGCAGCCTCTCACTAACCAACCTGTTTGGTCCCTCCACATCCCTGCCCCAGCCAGAGCAGCTCCTCCTCCCCGCACAGCAGTGCAGGGAGTGCAAGCTCCACACACTGGCAGGAGTTCATTGCATGACCTGCTCCCCTTCAACGTTCCCTCTTGTCATCCCTGGGGCTGCAAGAACCGGGGAGTCTCGTCCTTTTTGAACAGTGGGGTCAGTTAGAAAGACCATCGGTCAATTTGGACAAGCAGCTCCCTCCAGCCACCCCAGGCCACACTCACACCTCCCCCATCCCTGACCTGCCCAGGCTAGAGAAGGAACAGAACCCAGGAGTCCGGACTTCTCCTGGGAAACCATTCCCCACTTCAAAGTCCCTAGGCATAGCAAGGTCAGGGTCCCCTCGTTTCCCATTGATTTCCATGCTCAGCACCTCACCGGGTCTGGCCCAGCTCAGAGACTCTCAGCCTGGGGAACAGTCTCCCACAAGGGAAGGGCTGGGAGCCCCATTGCTGAGACCTTGCCAAACACCCTGGAGACGGCTCTGGAGAAGTCCCTCCCCAGTCTGAGAGCGAGGGACTCCTGGGGGTGTTTGAAAATCCAATCTCCTTTGGGAGAGATTCTCTCCCCCTCTTTCTGCCTCTCCCCAGATAGACAGGGAATGCCACCGAGGAACCCTGATGCCACTCACTTGCTCTGGTGATGGAGCGATGGATGGAGGATGTTCAGGGTCGTCCCTCACCCTTCTCCTCACTCTCCAAGCCCAGGGCAGGCTGGAGAGGGTGGTGGTGACTTCAGGAGTTGCCCTGCCCAGGCAGCAGGCAGGGTGATGACCCTGGGTGATCAGCTGGCTGTGAAAACAAGAGTCTGTCTTATTGCCGGGGATGGAGAAACTTGGCCAGCAGCAGGGGGTGCAGGACACTGCCCTAGTGTGGGGGTGACAGCGCCTCCAGGCCCCTGACATCCCAGCACTTTACACACCTTCCTGGAGCCTCCCAACCCCCATGGGCTGTCGGGACTGCGATCCCAACCCTACTGGTGAGAAACAGGCCTGGGGAGGGGAAGCTACTGGCTCAGGATCACACCAAGTGTCAGAAGTATGGATGGCTCCCGAATTCCATTGCTGGGTTTCCTATTGGTTCCACTGCTGGTTGTTTTCCTTTTCCTGGGGGACTTTGGGCAAGTTGCTCCCCCCTCTAGGGCTCTGTCCCCAGCAGTCAAATGGGGTTTAATACTTTCCCGCTATTGGGACGTGCTGGGAGAATCCGCCGGCAAAAGCTGCTCTGACAGTGCTAAGCAGCATCTGACCATTCAAGGTCAGAGTGCACTGCCGAGAGAAGGAGTGTTTGTCTCTGGGGTTTCACTTCAGCCCAGTCTATAGAGCGGGACCCAGCCACGGAGTTTGGCTCAAGAAGACCAATTCTCTAATTTGTTAAGGGTCTTTTGAATTCCAGTCCTGTGCTCCAAAGTGCTTGGTGTCATTTGCCAATTTTAGAAGCATGCTTCCACTCCATTTTCTAAATCATTGATGAAAATATCGAACAGTACCGGACCCCGGACTGATCTCTGCTGGACCCACTGGGTGCACCCACTCTGTTGGACAGCTAACATGGAGAAGGGCTCTTGGAGTCTGGGCTTTCAACCAGCTCTGCACCCACATTACACTGATTGCATCTAGACCACATTTCCCCAGTTTGCTTGTGAGAATATACTGTGGGCAGTGGCGGATTAACAAATTTGCCACCCCTAGGCCCTCAAAAAATTGCCGCCCCCTCTCCCATCCCCGTGGCACCTCACCTCCCCCCCGTGGCAAGCCTGGGATGGAGGGGGAGAAGGGGAGTTGCGGCACGCTCAGGGGATGGGGACGGCGGAGTGGAAGTGAGCTGGGGTGGGGAGCGGTTCCTGACCCCCCCCCGGTTACTCCCCCCACCCACAGGCTCCTGCTCACCTCTGCTCCACCTCCTCTGAGTGCCGCTACTCGCTTCTCCCTCCCTCCCAGCGCTTTCGCGCTGCCTGCCTGGGAGGGAGGTGGAAGAAGGGGAGCGAGGCGCGCCTGGGGGAGGAGGCGGGCCGGGGATTTGGGGAAGAGGCGGTGCTGGGGAGGGGGCGTGAGAACATTTGCCACCCTAGGCCTTGACCTTGTTGGCCTAGGTGATAATACGCCGCTGCCTATGGGACTGTATCAAAAGCCTTAGTAACACCAAGATAGATCCCATCTCCTGTTTACCCACCTCCACTAGACCCGAACCAGGGATGAGCTGCCAAAAAATTAACAACCAGTTCCTTCCTCCTCACCCCACGAGGGGGTCATGGCCCCCCTCGCCCCCCCGGGACCCCTGCCCCATCCACCCCCCTTCCCTGTCCCTTGACTGTCCCCTGCCGCCCTCTACATCCAAATCTCTCCTCTCATTCCTGATGGCCCTCCGGGACCCCTGCCCCCCATTCAATCCCTCCTGTTCCCTGCCCTTGACCACCCCGACCCCTAGCCACCCACCCCGAACTCCCCTGCCCTCTTCCAACACCCCCCTGCCCTTTATCGCACTGAGGCCGGCCAGGGGTGCTGGGCCGGACCAGAGGCCGCTCGGCTCGGGGTGCCCGGCCAGAGTCGGGGCCGGCGCCGGAGCCACTCTACCCATTCCAGCTGGAGTCAGGGCCGGGCCAGAGCTGGGCCAGGACCGGGCTGCGCCCGCAGAGACCGAGCCAGCTGCACCCTCCAGGATCATTGCCATGCCGTGCTACTGGGACCAGAGCAGAGCTGGGGTCGGGGCAGCCGCCGCGGACTGGGGAGCCTGGCTGGGGCCGGGCCAGAGGTGGGCCAAGCCACCGGGCGTGGAGGAGCTGGGCTGTCGCGGGGCCGGACCACACTGGGGCAGGAGCCGGGGCCGGTCCCGGCCGGGACCGAAGTCGGAGCTGGGGTCGAGGCACACTGCCAGGCCGGGGCACCTGGCGGGGGCGGGGCCAGAGGTGGGCCAAGCCACCAGGCTGGAGGAGCTGGGCCGCGCCGGGGCCGGCCACACTGGGGCACAGGAGCCGGGGCCGGACCACACCACCGCGCGCCAGGACCGAAGCAGAGCTGGGGCCGGGCACGCCTTTCTCAGCCCTCTCAGGCTCCCGCGTTCAGGGGAGGAGGCAGAGGTGAACTGAGGCCCGGGGGGCGGGTGGGGATCTGCTGGAGCTTTACGGGTTGTTAAATTTAAAAGCCTTTTTAGAACTGGTTGTCCTGCATGGGACAACCGGTTCTAAAGGGCTTCTAAATTGAACTGGTTCGCGAGCGAATCAGTGGGAACCGCTCCAGCTCCCCACTGCTGGAACGCCTGCCAAAGAAGGGAAAGAGGATTGGTTTGGTAATGATTTGTTCTTGCTACAAATCTATGCTCCTTAGTCCTAAGAGCAGCAAGTATCCTGTAGGTGCTGCTGACAAGCTGATTGTGTATCATGTAGTTCAGTATCTCTCCAGCGAGGGAAGTCAGGCTAGCTAGTGCGTAAGTCCCAGGGGTCTCTTTGTTCCCCTTTAAAGATGGCTCTGTCTTGTTCATGCATGGGAAGATGTTCTTTTTCAGGGCTCTCAGATGAGAACTGGGGCACAGTATCGTGGTTGGTTAAGGCCACAAAAATAGAGGCAGGAATCTCTTCTCTCCTGCTGGCGAGGAACCCCAGGTACCTAAGAGACAGGGACTCAAATCCCTGAATGGGCTTTTAAAAAGGCAGTGGTTAAAAAAATTGGCTCTGACCATTTCTTGTTTCCACAGACTAGACATTTTAGCAAACTTTAGAATTCTTTGGTGCTAAACAGAGAGAAACTCCCCTTTCTCCTTCACAGAGGGCTTTAACGCCCCTTATCTCACTCAGGCTCCCAACTACCCAGAGTTCGAGAATTGCCCCTGTTCCCATTGGACAGATGGAGAGAAGCCTGAGGTCCAGAGAAGGGAAGTGACCTACCCAAGGGCAGGGCCGTCCAGAGGATTCAGGGGGCATGGGGAAAAGCAATTACGGGGACCCCTTCCATAAAAATAAAAAGTTGCAATATTCTAGAACACTATATTCTCGTGGGGGACCCTGCAGGGCCCGGGGCCTGGGGCAAATTGCCCCATTTTCCCCCCTTCTGGGCAGCCCTACCCAAGGGCCTACACAGCAAGGCAGTGGCAGAGCCATAAAGAGAATCCATCAGTCCTGATTCCTGTTCTAATGGATAAACCCCGCCCCCCAGAGGCAAGGATATAGCCCAGGAATCGAGATGGTGGGGAAATTTTTCATTGAAACTGTTTCTGTCAGAAAATCCCATTCAGACTAAACCAGGTTGTTTCTTGAATTTATAACAAGTGGGATGAAAGTTCTTTGCAAAAATATTTTGTTGCAAAACAAAAGCCTCTCCTGTTTGTCACAGTGTGTTAAATTGTCTTGTTGCACACAAAGAGGAGACACTTAGATCTCGAAAATTAGATGAGATGCTGCAGTCTGAGCTAAGTAGTTGCTGCTCTTAACAATTTCAAAATAAAAAAAACAAATAAAATAAACTATTTCAGCTATTCTATTATGTCATAATCTGCTCTGAGTAAATGTGATAGAACACCTCATATTATGCACTGCTCCTAGTGACACTCTCCAATGGATCCCCATCCTCCACCCACTGTGAGGTAGGTGGGAGCGGATCATTATTATCCCTACTTGAAAGAGGAAGAAGCTAAGGCTGAGAAAGGAGAACTAACTTGTCTTAGGTCACACAGCCAGTCAATGGCAGAGTTGGGAATAGGACTCAAGAGCCCTGATTTTCAAACTAACCATCAGAGCTTGAATTTCATACATTGAATGACCTGAATAAAGTGCCCTCAGATGAGCTCCAGACCAACAACAGTGCACAGTAATTATTCAGCAAGTATTTTAGGAGAACTGGAATGTTAGAAAGAATCATGAACTGCTCAAAGACCATTATTGCAGAGAAGCAGCAACATTTGTCAAACATGTGACTGGTTATGACTTATTTACTTGATCTTAAAAGAGAACAACTGGGACCTGAGTCTCCTCCTTGTCAATAACCCCCTGCTCAGCCAATCAGGGTAGAGTCTGAGGACAGGAGGCTGAGGGTTCTCACCAGAGAGCCCAAAGGATGGCTCAGGTCACTGGTGGGGATCACTGCCCAAGCACTATTTCAGCCCCACATTTAGTGTGGACTTCCCACAGTTGGAGATGCCGAGCACTCACCTGCCACACACACACACACAGCTCCTGGTGTTGGGAGGGGAACAGGAGACAGGACAAAAGAAGCAAGAGAAGAAGAGAAAGGAGAGAGGGAGGGAGGGATGGATGGAGGAAAAGGTGAAACAAAAAGGACAAACCCTAATGTCCCCAGTGATTCTAAGGGACAAAATCCCAGGTGCAGAATAAAATTCTGCCTCCTTAAGCTTGAGTTTTCCATGCCTAGAATTCAACTGTCACCAGATGGATGAGACTGAACAGATTTTAAACCTTGAGGAGACTCTTACCTTCTAAAATGGGACGGCTGTTTTCTCGTAAAAATCACTAAAGGGAAGGAGAAAACTCGGAAGAGTTTCCTCCTTGCGCTCCCGTTCGTGAATCCAAATGCACTCTCAGTCCTCAAAGAGAGACCTCGAGAAAGAGACGTGTTGAAGCAAAGCCACAGGAGTCTCTGAGGTTTCTCTGGCCCCTCGCCCCTGTCCTGCCTGCCTGATGTCAGCATCTCTCTGTGAGGTCACCACCTCCCCACCACTTTTGACCAATAGTCTGAGGTCCTACAAAAGGCCTTTGTGATGTCACTGCCACACCCCTCCCTCGCTGTGCTAATGTTCTGCCCCTGGCCAGGCACTTTGGAGGTTTGAGCTACTCCCTGTGATCACCCCACTTAGGGTGACCAGAGAGCAAATGTGAAAAATCGGGACAGGGGCTGGGGGGTAATAGGAGCCTGTATAAGGAAAAGACCCAAAAATCAGGACTGTCCCTATAAAATCGGGACATCTGGTCACCCCAACCTCACTCAAGGAGTGTTCGTTCTAGGAAGAAAGCTGGCTAGACAGTAAAACATCAGACGCTGCTCCCACGTCTTCAGAAACGAGTAGACTTTATGGCTAGAAGAGACCATTAGAGCATCTAATCTGCTCTCCTCATCTCACAGGCCTCCTGTATGACACAATAGCTACTTTTGGGGCAAACCGATTCCAGAAAGGCATCTAGTCTTCATTAAATGACATCAAGAGATGCAGAATCCACCACTTTCCTTGGTAGCTTGTTCCTGCAGTGAATCATCCTCCCTGTTGAATATCTGTACCTCATTTGTAAAATGAATTTGTCTCTTTTCCCCTTCCAGTCATTGGGTCTTGTTATGCCTTTCTTTGCTAGATTAAAGAGCCCTTTAATAGCTGTGGAAGTAGAGAAAGAACTGACAGGGATTTGTAGGGGATCTTAATGCAAGACAGTCTCTGTTAGCAAGAGTTAGGCTAGCTGTAACCCTAATAACGCGAGATTTGTAGAAGCGAGGATTGTGTGAAGCGAGTGGGAAAGAACTGCGGGAGAAGTCGTTGCGACCTTGTGTCGATAATGAGGAATGTAGACTGGTGTTTAAATAGAAGTGAGAAAAATAAGATAACAAGATGGCCCATGTATAAAAAAAATGCAGCTGTTGCTCATTATTGTAGGTAACAAAAAGTATAAATGCTTGCTGTAATTGTTTACCAGTTGAGAGACCTACCTAGGAGGGGGAAACCCAGTATCCTAGGGCATTCCCTCCCTCTTTGCAATTGCTTGAGAATAAATAAAGTATTTGATTCTGCTACACCCAACCAAAGAGTGAGAACTGAGTTTTTCTCCAACATACTCAACATTTTCTCTCCATTAAGGCACTTCAGCACTTCAATGAAGTCACCTTTTAATCTTCTTTTGATAAACAGGTTGAGCTCTTTCAATAGCTCACTAGAAGGCGTTTTTCTCCAGCCCTCAGAACATCTGGTGGCTCTTTGCTGCCCCAGCTTCAATTTCACAATATCTTTTTCAAAGGAGGACACCAAAACTGGAGGCAGTATTCCAATATCAGTCTTACCTCCTGTGACGTTATTGACATCATCTATAACTGTATAGATCACCGCTGCGACCACTGTTATATATTTGCAGCCAATATTGTATAAAGGTTGTCGTGTAAGGGGTCTATGTTGAGGTTCTGATGGGCTGATTATAATTATGCTATCTGTATAAGTGTATCATTTTTGTAGTTGACGTTATGAATATTGGCTCTATACTGTATTTCAAACTTGTGCTATGCTTCCAGGGAACACCCCAGACAAGTTGGTGTCAGTTCTGCCTAGCCTGCTTGATGGCCCATTCAGGACCATCAGCTATACAATGGACCCCGTGAGAGAAGGCAGATGCATCTTGTGACTCAGCAAGGTATGCAGGGACCTGCCAATGGACAGAACTCTAAGGTTTTTCTATGCCATGTCCTGGATAGAGTGTCCTTGGGACAAAGAAAGCAAAGACCACATGGCAAGAGACTATAACAAGGCTGATGCCTCGTCTCCATCTTGTCTTCAATCCTGCTTCATACCTCTGGAGGGACTTAGCTACAAACTGAAACTCTATACAAAGGACCGAATGACCCATCCCAGCTGTGAATGTACTCCAGAGACTTGATTTGAATCTACAGTTTATTCTATTACAAGCCTGAACCAAGAACTTTGCCGTTACTGTATGTAATTGATTTCATTTAACTAATTCTAGCTCTCATCTATACCTTTTGCCCTTCATAAATAAATCTTTAGATTTTAGATTCTAAAGAATTGGGAACAGCGAGATTTGTGGGTAAGATCTAATTTGTATATTGGCCTGGATCTGGGGCTTGGTCCTTTGGGGTCCTTTGAGAGAACCTTTTCTCTTTTACTGGGGCGTTGGTTTTCATAACCATTCATCCCTATAACGAGTGGCACCGGCTGTGAGACTAGGAAATGGCAGTGTCCAAGGGAATTGCTTGTGTGACTGGTGGTTGGCCAGTGGGGTAAAACCGATGTACTCTCTGTTTGGCCAGTTTGGTTTGCCTTAGAGGTGGAAACCCCCCTAGCTTTGGGCTGTAACTGTCCTGCTGGAAGCAATTTGTTCTGAACTGGCACTCTCAGTTGGGTCCTGCCAGAACCAGCATTGTTACAACTTCCTATCCTACTCACGGCTCTGCCCCTACGTCTAATGATGGCGTTAGCCCTGTTCACCACAGCATCACACTGGGAGCTCCCCTTGAGTAGCTTCTCCACTCTGGCCCCTAAATCTTTGCCAGAGTCACTGCTTTCCTGGGACACTTCCCCAGTCTATAGGTGTGGCCAGCATGCCTTGTTGCTAGGTGTAGGACCTTGCATTTGGCTCCCAGGCACTTCCCCTCTTCCAGCCACTAGAGCCCACTCTCTTCCCATAAGGCCCATAGCTCCCACTTCTTCGCCGCTGGGTATATAAAACTACATGTCCCAGAACCCTTTGCTTCCCCTTCCCGCCTCTTGAAGGGATAGCCAATGGGATCGCGTCGGTTGATGATTGGCAGGCTCTCGGGCCAGTGGGGGCGAGCTCGTGCCCGGCGCGCGGTGGCAGCGAGCGATGGCGGTCCCGGGCTGGGAACGGGCGCTGCGGCTAGTGCTCTGCGCGCTGGGGCTGGCGCTCTCCGTGTACGCGCTGCACGTGGAGAGCTCGCGGGAGCGGGACCCCGACTACCGGGCCTTGTGCGACGTGAGCCCCTCCGTCAGCTGCTCCAAGGTCTTCACCTCCAGGTGCGCGGGGGGGACCGGTCCCATGGCATGACTCTCCCTCCCCCCATTGCAACCCCCGGCCCCATGGCATGGCTCCCCCTCGCCCCATTGCAACCCCCTGCACCATGGCATGGCTTCCCCTCACCCCACTGCAACCCTTTGCCCCTCACCCCATTGCAACCCCCGGCCCCATGGCATGACTCCCCCTCGCCCCACTGCAACCGCCGGCCCCATGGCATGACTCCCCCGTACCCCATTGCAACCCCCTGCACCATGGCATGGCTTCCCCTCACCCCACTGCAACCCTCTGCCCCTCACCCCATTGCAACCGCCGGCCCCATGGCATGACTCCCCCTCGCCCCACTGCAACCGCCGGCCCCATGGCATGACTCCCCCTCGCCCCATTGCAACCGCCGGCCCCATGGCATGACTCCCCCTTGCCCCATTGCAACTGCCGGCCCCATAGCATGACTCCCCCTCGCCCCCACTGCAACCCCCAGCCCCATGGCATGATTCCCCCTCAACCCCACTGCAACCCACGGCCCCATGGCATGACTCTCCTTTGTCCCACTGCAACCCCAGCTCCCTCTACAACACCCCAGCCGATTGTATGACTCCCCTCCCCGCACTGCACCTCCTGGCCCCATTGCATGACTCCACCTCGCCCCACTCCAACTCTTGCTCCCTACTGCAACATCCCTGTGCTATGGTCCCCTTTCCTCAGCCTCCCTGTGCAGTGACTTCCGTGCTCCTGCCCTCCATGTGCAATAGCCCCCCAACTGCCCCAGCCCCCCATGCAATAGCTCTGCTGCCCCAATCCCATGCGCTGTGTTCCACCCTGCTGCCCCCTGTGCTGTGCTCACACCACTGTGCCATGCTGCAGCCCTATATACCTATCCCACGGGGTATACCCCAGCCTCCTAGGCCCTGTGTGCTTTCCCACTCCATGTGAGAGTCCTGTGGTTCTGCGCCCTCTGCTTAGTCATTTCTTGCTGCCTCAGCCCTGCTGATGACCTGGCATCTCTATTTCCAGCCTGTCCCCTTTGTGCTCTGTGTTGTCATCTCCGCCAGTTTGTTTGGTAGATCCAGAGAGACCCTGAGATCATCTGGTCTGACCTGGAGAGCGCAGGCTGGTCAGTTTTACTGTTATCTCTATGTTAAGAGTCATGAGGTAGAGGACAGGCAAAACTGAGGAGTCTCCAGTGCCCTCTCGATGCCAGGGAATGGATTAGGTGAGATGTGCCCAGGCGATCCACGCTGCAGAGGGAGGTGAAGTCTGCCCCACAGTCCCTGCCAGTCTGAGCTGGGGGAATTCCTCCTCCCAAATCTGGCGACCCTCGGTGAGCCGGACCCACCAGCCAAGTGGCTAGAACGGGGTTTCGCAGGAGCTCGGAGCTCTTGCTCAGCTCTCAGAGGCAAGGTTTGTCATCTTGGCCTGGTTTGTACCGTGCCTGGTGCTGTGGGCTGTTGATCCTTCTTTAGTGCTTCTAGGAGCAACTGTAAGGATACTGAGACTGGGGAGATGAGGTGGGGTGGCGGAGGGAGAAACATTTTTTAAAAATGTAGGGAAATGTGGTTATAAAACAGCAAACATTTGGCAAAGGAATTGGAGGGGCACTTGAAACTACTTTTCAGTTGGAGTACAGGGGAACACTTAAAACTACTTTTTATTTCATTTAGAGGTCCTTGAAACTTCTTTTTAAAATGTTTTTGAAGGGTCTGGAGTGAATTATTGTCCTTTTTAGTAGAGAGAGAAAATATTCCTGAGGGAAGTGCGGGGGATGGAGGGAAAGAACCAGAGTTAAGTTTACTCAGTCTTCTGCAAACAGCCAGATCGAACGCAGGGATGGGGCAGAGGTGACGGATGCTTTATCACTGGTAGAAAGAGGTGGAAGGGGAATGACCCTGGCTTGTCAACAGAACCAGTGGGGACTGGGCCATGAAGTGAGACACTAGATTGGGACCCAGGAGATCTTGGTTTTATTCCTACCTCTGCCTCAAATGCTGCATCTGTGCCTCAGTTTCTGTAAAATGGGGAGAACTATTCTTTGTCTGTTTAGACTGTCAGCTCTGCAAGGCAGGGACCCTCTCTCAATGTGTGTCTGCCCAGTATCTGGAACAATGGTGGGCCCTAATCTTGGTTGGGGGGAGGGCCTGTGCAGCACTTGGAGCAGTGGGGGGGTCTGGTTTTGGTTGGGGGAGTCCATGCAGTGTCTGGCATGACTGGGGTCCCAGTCTCAGTCAGGGAAGGGCAAGTCGGGTCCATGCAGTACTGGGCACATGGAGGGGCACTGATTTCACTCGGGGAAGGCAGGAGAGGTTTGCTCAGCATGATGGGGGCCCTGATCTCGGTCGAAAACACACACAGAGGAATCTGGGACGCAGGTGAAACACCAGTTCTGATACTGTCAGGACTCGTGTTTGGCTGTGTGCGTGTGTTGGTGTAAGCGGGCATGGTTGTGTGTGCCTCAGACACACACCAGTTCTGTCTGTGCTCCCCCCTCCCCTCACAATGGAAAACACCCTGAAACATCTGGCTGTGGGATAAAGAGCTGGCTTCCCTCCTGTGAGGGGGGTGGGGAAGTGAGGAGCTTTTATCAATGAAAACGTTTCCGAGGCCACCAGTCCCGCCTGCTGAGCTGTGATGGGTGGGGGCCATTGCCAATCATTGCCAGGGTGTTCTATTTCTGCCACGTATGTAGGGGCTCATGCCTACGTAGCAGCTGGCAATTGCCGAGCCCACGGGAACTGCAATGTAACCTGGTTCTGGTCCCTGTTAGGGCCCCAGGGGCTGTTCCACTCAGCTGAGCCAGCCCACCCCTGTGGCCCCCCAGCCTCAGCTCAATGGGGTCCCTCAGTGCCAGGCGTTGTGAATTGAACTATCATCAGAATTTGTTACTGGCATCAAAATTGCAAGGGGGAGGCAGCAAACAGGAAGGGGACAGAGCTCCCTGTGCTAGGGGCTGCAAGAATAAGAGGTCCCTGCCCCCACCAGCTGGAGCAGACGTTAGGGGCCTGGGAGTCAGGACTCCTGGGTTCTATCCCCGGCCTTGGGAGGGGAGTGGGGTCTAGTGGTTAGAGTGGGGGGGGGCTGGGAGTCAGGACTCCTGGGTTCTATCCCCAGCTCTGGGAGGGGAGTGGGGTCTAGTGGGTTAGAACAGAGGAGACTGGGAGTCAGGACTCCAGGGTTCTCTCCCCAGCCTTGGGTGGGGAGTAGGGTCTAGTGGTTAGAGCAGAGGCCACATTGTGAAAGACGAGAGTCACTGTCTGTTTACAGCAAACCTCCTTTTAGCCCCCTAGTTCTACATCTCCGTTTCTCTCTACAGGTGGGGCCGTGGCTTTGGCTTGGTGGAAGATCTCTTGGGGAAACACAGTGTCTTTAATCAGCCCAACAGCTTATTTGGCATCGTCTTCTACATCCTACAGACACTGCTGGGTAAGTTTTTTTGGGGGGATATCTACCCCGTCCCACAGGGGCAGGCTGGTGCCCGACAGTCTAACGAGCACTGTCTCTAACTGTCTCCAGGCTTCTCTCCCAGCATCCTGGCGGCCGTCACCCTGCTGGGCACCTCCATGGTCTCCATCGCCGGCTCGCTCTACCTGGCATACATCCTCTTCTTCGTGCTCCATGACTTCTGCCTGGTGTGCGTCACCACCTACCTGCTGAACGGCGCCCTCCTCCTCCTCAACTATAAGCGTCTGGTCTGCCTGAGCGGGAGCAGGCAGTGCCGCGCCAAGCCCAAGGGGCAGTGAGCGTGTCTGGAGGACCCCGGCCCAGCCCCCTCCTGGATCTTCAGTGGCGATAATGAACCCTCTTTGTATAGCAGCCAGGGGCCCATCTAGCCTGGTACCCTGCCCCCTCCCTGCCAAATCATATCAGACCCTGGGTCCATCACCCTTTACACACAAACTGAGGCTATTTCTGGCTTAACCAAAATGCTGGTATAAGGTGGGTGGAAATGGTTACATGACACACAGCAAGGGACTGTATGAGATACACATGGGAGATCAAGTTTCATCACTTCCAGCAGGGGGCAGAGCTGCTCTCACGCCACCTCGATTCTTTCCAGCAGGGACCAGCTGTGTGTGTGAGGCAGAGTGAGAGACACATGACCCTACTGACATCAGTGGAGGCAGGGCTGGATTCTGATCTTGATAAACCCAGTGTGAATGGCGTAAACAAGAACACAGTCCAGCCCTGCGTATCCCCCGGCTTGTACATTCTCTGCTGCAATGACAGTGGTACTTTAGTTAACTTACCAGCAGGGGGCACTGTGCACCAATCAATATGCCAATGCAGAGACTAGCTGGAGCTGTCTTGTTTGCAGCTGATTGTGTACAAAAGCACATTTTTGAAGCTGAAATAAAGTTGCCCTCTGTAACAGGCAGCTGGGTGCGTTTGGTGTCTCGTTATTTAACCCTTTGGAAACTTTGGAGCCAGGCGATGCATAGATAGTGGTGTCAGGCTATAAAGGTACAGAGCATTAGGATATGGTGATAGGACAAGGGTTGGATCGAGCCAGGTGTCTTCCCTCTCCCTGGTGCCCCAGCTCAGATCCATGGACTAAGTAAATCTGGTGTCCTGCTCCCATCTCTGCTCGACAATGGATGGTTCATAGGAAGATGCAGCCCCTCTATGATGCCTTGCTGAGGTGAGCCATGAGCTCCCAGGGGGCTTCTTTCACTGCAGACTGATCGTAGCATCCATGTTCAGTGTGTGTTACACCTAAATGCAGTCTCTGATCTCTGCTTTTCTGCAGCGGTGAGTTCCACAGGTCAGCTCTGCTTGCAGCAGAGATGCATAGAGTTCAGATTTCCCTACATGTTAATTTCACTGCCTGGGCAATTGGACCAGCGTGACCTTAAATCTTCTGTTGCTTGCCGTAATCCTAAATTGCGTATGTCAGTAGGAGGGACTCTGAAGGTCTAATCTGCCCTTCCCTTGAGTCTCCACCGACCATCTCAAAGCAAGTTGCAAATTCAAGTTAGTTAATCTTCAGTGCCCCCCCGTGAGATGCCATTATGGTTGTTTCACACATCAGGAAACAGATACAGAGAGGGGAAAGGATGTGCCCAAGGTTGCACAGCAGGTCAGTGGAAGAGGTGGGTGCAACTGTCTGTTAAGCTCATTGGCAGAGGCAACATGGAAGTGGGGTCACGTGTCTCCCTCCCCCCCCCCCATATTATTGCCAGGATTTATATTTTTTGCAGGGAGTAGGTTCAAAATATGTATGTGTGCAGTAGTTTATTTCCAGACTTTCAAGCCTTAACATAACCAACGAGTGTCTTTGACCCTTCACCTTAATTGTTCTCCCATGATTTTCATTTTTTCAGAAGTCAGCGTGGCATTCGCAAATATGTTCATTAGGCCTTGGGATTTTATTTGGCTTTTTACTTATTTTTCTGAAAAGTGGTTCAAGGACAGTCTACGTTTAAACTAAGTTAATTTAATAGTGTATCTGTTATTAGCTTTGTACAATGGTGAAAAGACAATGAAGTTTGAACTTTTTCTACACTAAGAAGGCAAAGTTAATAAGCTCCAATATTAATATTAAAACTGTTTCACCAATGTCTAAATTATGCTTGCCAGCAATGTGGGGTAACAACAGAATTGTTGCTGTATTTTATCCAAAGTCGTTTATCTAATAATTTATACCCAAGAGATTTGGGTAATTAAAACCCAAGGGGTGTCCATGCCGACCTCTACACAAGACATGTTTGTCTTTTAGGGGGGAAAGAAATGCGATTCTGCAAACACTGTTTCTTTGCTCCAAACAACATTTTCACTAAAATAAAGAGAGAGGTGGTTTTCGATCAAAACCTCACATGGTTTGGTTGTAATAACAGAGCTGTGTGTAGTTGTGTTGGGATTATATTCGTTCACAGGATTGATTCTGGCACTTTATTTGCAGGCAGCCCAGCAAGGAAGTGAATGACAGAATCCATAATAATTTCTGAGTGTTTTTTTAAAAGAATTTCAAGTGTCAGAGCCACCTGTGTACAAACTAGCCTTAGCTCTTAACCATATATTTAGACAACTTTCTTGTTAAGATTTTTAATGCACATATGAATCAGATAACCACGTTTTCCTTCCCAGGTACCTCCCTTTTGGAACCGCTCTATCTGCTATTACACGGTATTGTAAAACATGACATTAAAAGCAGTTCTAGAAATCAAAACTGCTTTGTCTCTTGCATACTTGTCCTGAAGCCTGCTGCAGTCCGCCAGAACCTTTTAAATTGTGCCCCCTATCAACAGTTAAACGTCCCCTCTTTGGTGCAGGAATGGCATTTTTAGGTGTTGGTACAGCGCCTTGGACAATACTATCCTGCTCTGAGCCTGGGGCCTCTAGGTTTTTCTATAGTAGAAATAATGAACAAAAGAACCCAGGAGTCTTGGCTCCCAGATTAAACCTGCCCTCCTACCAGGGCCCTGGCCAGAACCCAGGAGTGCAGGCTCCTAGTGATTTCTGCGCAAGAAGTTTTCTTTACTACAACACTACACTTCCCATGAGGCATTGTGCTTTTTTTTTTTTTTTTTAATACGGGGGGAGGTGCCTCTTCCCTTTGCAGAGCATGCAGGGAACTGCAGGCAGGCCTGCAGGCTTTTCCCATTGACTTGCATGGAGATGCCCTATGGGACTACGTTCCCCATGAGGTCTTGCGCCTCCAGCCGATCGTCAAGCCTATGCTCACCGCATAGCCTTCTGGGAGTTGTAGTTCTCCAGAAGGCTCTTTCCTGTTGACTTGCCTAGGGAAGTCTGCCGACTGGGACTACGTTTCCCAAGACTCCCTGCTTCCGGGTTGCGCGGTAGCTGCGGTGTCCCCCCTCCGCGCCCTTCTACCAGCGCCGGCAGCTGGCTCGCTCCGGTCCTCTCGAGTGGAACCCTGCAGGCCCCGCACCTGGCGGTAAGGGCCCCCTTTAGAACGTACCACTGTGGCGGCGGGGGGTGGTGGGGCTGTACCATTCCCTGCTTTCCCCATGTGGTCCCAGGGGTTTCTGATCCCCCGGTTCGAGTCCGGCCTCGGACACCTGAGTTCCATCCCCGGCCGGGGAGGGGGAGGAGTGGGGTCTAATAGAGCAGAGCGGGGCTGGGTGATCAGGACCCCTGGGTTCCACCCCCAGCTCTGGGAAGGAAGCGGGGTCTGGTGGTTAGAGGGGTGGTGGGGGCAGGGTTGGGACCTGGACTCCTGGGTTCCATCCCCAGAGAGGGGTCTGCAGGGGTGGCGCTGGGTGCCAGGGAGGCGCCTGCAATGCTTTGATGCCCGTGAGTTGGCCGTGGTGGGGCAGGTGCCCGTGCTGTCCCTGATGCCAGGGCTGGACTCCTGCTATCCTGTCCCAGCTCCGCAGCCCCTGCTCTGCCTTCTGGAGTGCAAAGAGCCGGGCTAGGGGCGCTGGACTGTCCTGGGGGCCTGGCACGTACCTGCCCCTGCTATGGGTACCCTGGGATAAGACCTGAAATGCACCATGCTGGACCACTCCCTCCCCTCCCAGAGCTGGGGAGAGAACCCCAGAGTCCTGACTCCCAGCCCCCCCTGCTCTAACCCACTAGCCCCCCACGGCCCTGTGATCTGACTGGGTTGGATCTTGGTAATGGAGAGGTTTCGGCAGCTTGTGAACACAAGGGAGTAATTTAGATGCCATCTGGGCCTTATATGCAGCATAGTGCCTAGATGGACCATGGCTCATTGGCCCAGTGCCACATGCCTTGGACGGTCTGTCTAGGGCTGGTATCCCCTCCAAGCCCACCCGGGGCTTGGGGAAGCCTGTCTGGCCCCATAGCAGCCTTGGAGCAGGAATTATACCCAGTACATGGCACTGATCACTGTTCGTATATTGCCCCTGTCCCAGTGCAGCAGGCTAGAGAGACCTGTGGGGTTCCAAGACACAGTACCCCCTTCCATCAGCGTGGGACTGTATATTGGGGGCGGTGGGAGGCTGAAATCATTCTCCCTGAACAGGCTGCTTTGTGGGAACACGGCCTCTCCCCTTCATGTGCCAGAGACCATCCCCAGGAGGCATAGTTGCTGGGGGTGAATTGAGGACAAGGTGGTGGCACGGGGCAGGCAAGGCTGCTATGCACGTTTGCAGAGCGCTTGCAATCCGACGGCGCCAGCCAGACAAACGGAGCCTTGTTCTGCTGTTAGTGTGATAGCTGCTTTCCCAGAGCGCTGCAGTAACAGCTGTTCCAAACCCAGAACAAAGTGGGTGGATAGCCTCAGGACCCAGGAATCTTGGCTCCCAGCCCCTCTGCTCTAACCCACTAGACCCCACTCCCCTCCCAGAGCTGGGGATAGAACCCAGGAGTCCTGACATTTTTTCTCTCCTCTTTGACGTCTGGTGGCAGATTACTCTTCTGTGGGTGGTGAGGTGGCACGGAGTGATTGGGGTAGGGCCTGGTATGCATCTCTCTGGATCCTCTCATCTGTGTGTGGTTCACGCCAGGGCTAAATGCCAGTGGCCTGAGGTAAACCTGACCCATGTCTGTTACAGAGGGCTGGGAGCCAGGACTCCTGGGTTCTATTCCCAGCTCCGAGAGGGGAGTGGGATCTCGTGGGGCTGGGGCTGAGAGGCTTCTGTCCCCCCACCAATAACCCCGTGTCCATGAGGCTCTCCTCACTTTCCAGCCCTAACCCTCTCTGCTGGCCCTGGGGTGACACCCAGACCTACCAAATTCATCTTGCCAAACGTCCACCTGGCAGAGTCCCCATCATCTGGCTGCTCCTGGGATTTGAACCGGGGCCCCAGAAGGAAAGGTTCCCCCTGTGACATCCCCCACCCCCTCCTGATCTGGGATTGACTGGGGGGAGGGGGTGTGTGTCACAGCAGCAGCTTGAGTTGATCTAGAATGGGGAGGAGGGGGTAGCTCGACTGGAGGTGATGTTGGGGGGTTGCTGGAGAGAGGGGGAACTGGGAATAAAGACCCTGCGTGAAGCGTTGGGGGATCCTGGTTCTGTCCATGTGTCTGCCCATCCCTAGATCCCTGGAATGTCAGTCTGTCTGTTATCCTTCCCTGGCATGTCCATCTTAATGTCTGTCTGTCTGTTCCTAGGTCCATAGGGTGCCTGTCCATCTGTCCGTCCATAGGGTATCTGTCTGTCCATCTCCAGGATGTCTGGCCTTCTGTCTGCCTGTCTCTAGGATGTCTGTCTGCTTGTTCTTATGGTGTCTGTCCATCCCTAGGATGTCTGTCCATCTGTCTGTCTGTCTGTAGGATGTCTGTCTGCCTGTCCTTAGGGCAGTGGTCGCCAGCCTTTTTGTGGCCAGTAGCACATTCATGTTTTCAGAAGAGTGTGGCAGGTGCCAACAGCTACTCACATAATGCAGGGGTGGCTCCAGGCACCAGTGGAGCAAGCACATGCCCGAGGCAGCACTTGCTACAGTCCGTCCATTCTGCAGAGTCAGAGTGGTTTTATTTGTTTGCTTTTGTTTTCTTTCTTGGTTTTTTTGGTGCGAGTTCTGGGCAGTGAGGAGGGAAGCCGGGAGGACAGAGAACACTGGTGCCCGCAGCCCCGGAGTACTCTGTCCCCAGCAGGTGCGGGGCCCCAGCTTCTCTCCCCTGCTGGGCACTTGGTGGGCCCCGCACCTGCCGGAGACAGAGAATACCGGCACCTGCAGCCCAGGGGTTCTCTGTCTCCGGCAGGCGCGGGGCCGCGGCTTCTCTCCGGCTTAAGCCACAGCCCCGCGCCTGCCAGGGACTGAGACCACCGGCGCCCGCAGTCTGCAGCCCCAGAGAAGCCGCAGCCCCACGCCTGCCAGGGACCGAGAACACTGGCACCTGCAGCCTACAGCCCTGGAGTTCTCTGTCCCTGGCAGGCACAGGGCCCCGGCTTCTCTCTGGCTTAAGCTGCAGCCCTGCGCCTGTCAGGGACTGAGAACACCGGTGCCTGCAGTCTGCAGCCCAGCAGTTCTCTGTCCTCAGCAGGCGCAGGGCCACAGCTTCTCTCTGGCTTAAGCCACAGCCCCGTGTCTGCCAGGGACTGAGAACACTGGTGCTCGCAGTCTGCAGCCCCGGAGAAGCCGCAGCCCCACGCCTGCCAGGGACCAAGAACACCGGCGCCTGCAGCCCTGGAGTTCTCTGTCCCTGGCAGGCGCGGGGCTGCGGCTTCTCTCCCCTGCTGGGCGCTAGGCAGGCGCCCGGGCACCATGTTGGGGACCACTGCCTTAGGGTGTCTGTCCATGCCTAGGATGTCTGGCCGTCCCCAGGTCCTTGGGCTGTCTGACTCATCCATCTGCTCTCTGACGCCCTCCCCGCCCCCTCACCCCCCCGGCAGCATGGTCCAGATGCTAGTGCACAAATCCAACCCCTGGATGGTCCCGTGGGGCTCTCTCTGGGTGGATAGGCAGGCTGCTCCTTGGTTGGCTGCGCAGCCGGTGTCACGGGGGGGCGGGAGGTGTTGGCTAATGGGAGCGGGGATGGATGGGACCAATGGGCCATGCACTTGGTAGTGGTGGGGCGCGTGTAACCCCGCACTGGATTTTGACTTGTCCAGTCAGTGGACAGGCAGAGACACCCGTCCATGGGCACTGGGAGCCAGGGGCTTCCTTCCACTCGGGCGCAGGTCGGGGCTTGGCCTTCTTCCATCCAGTCACTGATTGGCTCTTTCTCTCTCTCTCTCTCTCTCTCTGCATTTCTGTCCGCCCCCCCTTCCTGCTCTGTCCACCTGGGCTCTTCCCTGTCGGCTCTTTGGCTGGCTGGGCTCCACAGGGAGCAGATCCGGCAAGCCAAAGACACAACACGTCACCCTGGTTTCTCTCTAATCTGCTCTCTCTCTAGCCAGGCCCTCAGTGATCTGTCCAGGTGTCCCCGCCCCCAGCTCGGTCACTTTCTGATCTCTCTGTCAGTCTCTTTGTTTATCTCCCTCTGCATCCGTTCTCTCCTCTGTCTGTAGCTAGCCGTCGATCTCTAAACAGCACGCTCTCTCTCTCTCTCTCTCCCCCCCCATACACCGTATCTATCTATCCATCCCCATACACCCTATCCATCTATCTATCTATCTATCTATCTATCCCCATACACCCTATCTATCTATTCATCCATCCATCTATCTATCTATCTGTCTGTCCCCATACACCCTATCTATCTATCCATCCATCCATCCATTCATCCATCTATCTATCCCCATACACTCTATCTATCTATCTATCTATCTATCCCCATACACCCTATCCATCCATCCATCTATCTATCTATCTATCCCCATACACCCTATCCATCCATCCATCCATCTATCCATCTATCTATCCCCATACACCCTATCTATCTATCCATCCATCTATCTATCTATCTATCCCCATACACCCTATCTATCTATCTATCCATCCATCCATCCATCTATCCCCATACACCCTATCTATCTATCTATCCATCCATCCATCTATCTATCCCCATACACCCTATCTATCTATCCATCCATCCATCCATCTATCTATCTATCTATCTCTCCCTCTCCATACACCTGATCTATCTATCTATCTATCTCTCCCTCCCCATACACCTGATCTATCTATCTATCCATCCCCATACACCCAATATATCTCTCCCCATACACCCTATCTATCTATCTATCCCCATACACCCTATCTATCTATCTCTCTCCATACACCCGATCTATCTATCTATCTATCTATCTATCTATCTATCCCCATACACCCTATGTATCTCTCTCTCTCTCCCCCTCTCTCCATACACCCGATCTATCTATCTATCTATCTTTCTATCTCTTCTGTCTGTCATTTACTCCACACATTCACTTTTTCAGAATTTCTCAGTATGCCCTTAAGTTATTACCCTGACCAAGTTCGGGGCCCCCATCATGCTGGGTGCTACACAGAATCCCCTGCGCCCCAACCGAGATCAAGGTCCCCATCACGCCGGATGCTGCATAGACCCTCTGCCTGCCTGAGATCTGGGGCCCCATCATGCCTGGCGCTGCGCAGACCCCAGTGAGAGGCAGTCTCTGCCTGGAAGCGTTCGTCATTCAAACAGACAAAGGCAGGACCAATCTCCCAGTTGTGCCGATGGGGAAAGTGAGGCCCAGACAGGTGCGGTGGCTGGCCCGGGATGCCACCAGGAAGCTGGAGCAGAGTGGGGGAATAGAACCCAGGAGTCCTGGAGACGAATTATTCTCTTTATGAGGATGTGAAATCCCCACTGTGTGTCTCTTTTTCTTTTAGATGGAAACGGCGCTCCCCGCTGTTGGCAAGGAAGGAAACCACCACAAAATAACCAAGTTCACTTGAGGTAAGTGACTTCCGGAGACCGTCTATTTTGAGAGCAGCTGAGAGTTCCTAACCAAAACTGGGCCCATGGTTGCTGCCCAGACTGCACCATTGAGTGCGGCCATTCACCCCCAGCTGCCTCACCCCAGAGTCGGTGCATCTCAGCGCCGGGCGAGCCATCCTGGTGTGGTGTTATGTCTGGTTGTTCACCCATTATCCCACACCAGAGGCAGCCGCATCCCAGTGCCAGCTTTGCTCTGAGTGTTCCTATCTCTCACCTCCAGCTGTCTGTGAAGGCAGGAAGATGCTGTGGAAAGCGCTGCTGAGGATGGAGCTGGGAGGAACAGGGAACCGGGCCCCCTCCATGCACTGGCTCCTGTCCCCCACCCTCCGGTACCGATCCACTTCTGTCATGGATAACCACCAAGTGGAGCTGGCTCGAGAGCGGTCCAAGACAGTCACCTCCTTCTACAACCAGTCAGCCATTGACGTCGCAGCGGAGAAGGTGAGGGGCGTTGACTGAGTCAGCCTTTTCCCCTCCCAGAAGGGACATTCAGTGCTTGGAGGGAAACTGAGGCAGACCCAGTGAGTGGCACTAGGGAGTGCTGTGCTGCAGGGAGTGTGGGAGAGGACTTTCACAGCTGGCCTCAATGCCCCAGTGTGCTGCTAGGCGGCGCTGTGCTGCAGCGTGCCAGGTGGGGCTCATTCATCCTCGGATCCTGGCCAGATTCCAGCTCCGGTGACTCCACTCTACTCTCCCAAATTCCCTTCTGCTCTTTCAGTTGGACACAGGATTCCTTTTCACTTCCTGTCCAAAGCCCCGCGCACCATCCATGTTAGCCGGCTGCTGGGGCCTGCCCCAGAGTCAGCCACATCTCAGCATCAGCCTTCTATGGCGTCGCTGCTCGGCTGGTCCCCAGCTATCCCACCCCAGAGGTGGTTGCATCTCCACGCTGGGTGATCCGTTTCTTGTATGTGAGTCATCTGTTCCTCTCTTGGCTCATATCTCCCACGCTGAGACAGCAGGTTCATTCCCTGGTACAATGGCTGTGCAGTGGAGTAAGTCGGTCCCAGTGTGTTAAATAGGACGGGAAAAGGGAGCAGAGAACAGCAGGTATACGGGGCAGAGCTTGGCAGCATCAGCCACTGTTAAGCAGCCAAATATTTATTCAGAGAAACCAGGTGACTTGCTGAAGAATTACTGCCCATCCCCTGTACTCGAGGGGAGTTAAATATTAATTTCAGCCGCTGGCAAATAAAACATGCACACACGTGCCAGAGAAGAAGGGATGCATTGCCAGTCCAGGAGGTATTAATCTGGGTTTAGTGAAATAGACTGGAGACCGAAATTAAGGGGCCCTTTCCCCTCTAGGGGGCGCCAGCTCCAGTCTGGCCCCAGGGCAGGGACTGGCTGGCTCAGGGGTGTGGGGAATGGGGCACGGGGTCTCTAGGGGGCACCAGCTTTGATCCAGCCTTGAAGAGGCCGATCTGAAGCCCCCCACCCCCTCATTGCATTCGTTTCTTTTGATTTCCTGTTTGTTTTTTCCAATGAGCATCCTTTGAAAGCCCCTTCCCTGTTGCTAGGCAGCTAACGGTATTGCCGTGGCAACCCTCTTGGTTGTCTAGGTATCCATGGCAACTCCTGTTCTTTCCCTCTAAAGAGTCCGCACATCAGCTGGGGAGGCCCAAATCCTGGGCCCTGGGCCATTAAAAGACAGGGCTGAATTATGAGGCCCAGTTTCTGAGGAGCGAGGACGGCTTGCCTCATGCTGAGATGCAGCCACCTCTGGGGCAAGGCAGCTGGGGAACAGCCGCACAAGGGAACAGGCTGGGGGACAGGAGCCATTACCCCCGCGGCCCTCTCAAGCCTTGCAGATTGAAGGCGTCAGGACGGCTCTGGCTGCTCTGCATCTTGAGGCAGGTGCTGGCTCATCACCGGGGAATCTGAGGCATTGGTCCCAGCAGCAGGTCTGGGCTCCCATGTGCCTCCTGACAGCGAAAGTGTTTGGCACGACCAAGTCTGGGGTTCCCCCAAGGGCCCGTCTCCGCCCCTGCCCTGCCACCTGCATCAGACCTGTGGGCCCATCTAGCCTGGTATCCCCCATTGTGTCAGAGCCTGGTGGCGTTTGCTGCGTTGGGGTTTCCAATTCCTCCTCCCCCAAACTGCCCGTTCCTGAATCCCATGACACTTGGCTGTTGTGTGTGTGTGTGTGTGTGTAATGTGCTGGCTTGGAGGTGTCCAGCCCCGTGTGGGGTCCCCTGGGGAGGTGGGTGTCCAGCCCCATGTGGGGGTCCCCTGGGTCAGGGGGCATCCAGCTGTGTGTGGGGGTCCCCTGGGGAGGTGGGGTGTCCAGCCGTGCATGGAGGTTCCCTGGGGAGGTGGGGTGTCTAGCCCTGTGGGGGGGTCCCCTGGTGAGGTGGGGTGTCCAGCCCCGTTTGGGGGCCCCTGGTTTGGGGGGTGTCCAGCCCCATGTGGGGACCCCTGGCTCAGGGAGTGTCCAGCCCTGTGTGTGGGTCCCCGGAAGAATGGAATCAAGCTCTTTCCTCCTCTTCCTCCATTCTTTCTTCTTTAGTTCTTTTCTCTCCCTCTGCTCTGCTTCTTTGTCTTTCTCCTCCTTTTTGTTTCTTCCTCACTCATTCTTCTCTCTCCATTTCTCTTTTTTCTTCATTCACTCCTTTCTGCTTCCTGCCATTTCTTCCCCATTCAGTCCCATTTCTCTCCTTTTTCTTCCCTGTCTCGTTCATTCTTTCCCTTACTCCCGCTCCTTTGGTTTCTTTGTCATGCAGACCTGGCTTCCTTTTCTTTCTCATTTGCTCTTTTCTCTCCCTCTTTCTCTTTCCTTTCTTCCTCATCCACTTTCCCTCTCATTCCTTTTTTGTTTCTTCCTCCTTCATTCTCTCGGCGTTCCTGTCCTGTTCTTTCCCCATCTGCCACTCCCTCTCTTTCTTCTATTTCTGTGGACGACCCACCCCCCATAGCTGTATTGCCACGCTCCGCCTGCTGTTTCCCCCTCTGCCCTCAGGGGGTGCTCTGGACCCTACATTCATCCGCCTCCTTTCCCTTCTCTCCCAGCCGTCCGTGAGATTGACGCCTACCACCATGTTGTATTCGGGACGGTCACAGGATGGCAGCCACCTCCTGGTAAGTTGGGGACCGGCACAGTCCCCCAGCAGGCCCCCACCTGGCCCATCGGAGAGCTCAAAATGAACTCCTCTGAACTGGATGGGAAGAGAGTGTTACCTCGGTTATATATGCTGGGGAAACTGAGGCACAGAGCGGGGGCGGGGAATCCCACAGTCACGCAGGGAATTAATAATAGAGCCCAGGAGTCCTGGCTCCCAACCGCTTGTTCTAACTATTAGATCTCACTCCCCTCCTAGAGCCGGGGAGAGAACTCAGGAGTCCTGGCTCCCAGCTCCCTGCTGTAACCATTAGATCCCACTCCCCTCCCAGAGCCAGGGAGAGAACCCAGGAATCCTGGGTCCCGGCCACTCTGACTCTAGCTCTACTGGAATAGGTGGGGAGGAGATGCGGGCTGCAGGTTGGGTCCTGTGCGGGAGGGATGGAAGCAGCCCTGAAGACGCCAACAGATGGGTGCCAGCCTCTCCTGAGCAGGACAGATGCCAGGACACACCCAGCCTGTGCCTCATTCAGACTGTGGGCTGGGATCTCTTAGGACTCCTGGGTTCTGTGCCTGGCTCTGGGCGAGGAGTGTAGTCTAGTGAGTTAGAGCAGGGGGCTGGAAGCCCGGACTCCTGGGTTCTCTTTTGGGTCTGGGAGGGGAGTGGAGGCTGGTGGGTTAGAGCAGGGGGGGCTGGGAGCCAGGACTCCTGGGTTCTATCCCCAGCTCTGTGGGGAGTGGGGGCTGGTGGGTTAGAGCAGGGGGGTGCTGGGAGCCAGGACTCCTGGGTTCTGTCCTATTGTGTGTACAGCTGAGAACTGACACACTCGTTGCTCAGCACTGTTCTCTGGTCTGCCCAGGCCTGAGGGTTCGCTGGCTGTTTCCAGGCAGATCGCCGGCATGTTACGTCCTGCCTTGTTAAAGGAACTGATGGGATTGTAGCAATCTTCATCCCAGTCTCTGCACAGCGACGACTCACCCAGCACTGAGATGCAGCCACCTCTGGGGTGGGGGCAGCTGGGGAATGGTTGTGCAGTTTTTCTTCAAAGCAATTTAAAACAGAGAGTGAAGGAGAATTTGGACTGGTTGATTACAGAGATCGGGATTAAGGGAGGAAGAACAGAATTAGGCACAGATGTAGGATCAGCACCTTACCTCTTTAGCTTGATTGAACCAAGAGTCCTGGCTCCCAGCCCCTTCTGCTTTAAGCACTAGACCCTTCTTCCCTCCCAGAGCTGGGGACAGAACCCAGAAGTCCTGGCTCCCATCCCCCTTGCTCTGGCCACTCTCCCCTGACCTCGGTCAGTTATACTCTGAGTTCTTCCTCCTGTAGAAAAGTGCCCATTACCTTCACCGTGAGCTGCCCGTCCGCATCGCCCACCGCATCAAGGGCTTCCGCAGCCTCCCCTTCATCATCGGATGCAACCCCACCATCCTCCACGTGGTACGTACCTGAGCAGGGGCACAGCTGAGGGACACTATGAGGGGGAGGGAGCTGCTGCTTGTAGTGTGGGTGGGGTTAGAACACAAGAGACCTGGCTTCTGTCCCCCTGCTCTAACCCACTAGCCCCCACTCCCTTCCCAGAGCTGGGGAGAGAACCCAGGAGACCTGGTTCCCAGCCACCTGGCTCTAACCCACTAGCCCCCGCTCCCTTCTCAGAGCTGGGGAGAGAACCCAGGAGTCCTGGCTCCGAGCCACCCCTGCTGTATCCCACTATCCCCCACTCCCCTCCCAGGGCTGGGGATAGAACCCAGGAGTCCTGACTCCCAGCCCCCCCTGCTCTAACACACTAGCCCCACTCCCCTCCCAGAGCTGGGGAGAGAACCCAGGAGTCCTGGCTCCCAGCCACCCCTGCTGTATCCCACTATCCCCCACTCCCTGCCCAGTCTCCTCAGGACTCCTGAGCTCTATTAGGTGAATCCTGCTGCCAGTCAGTGTTTCTGTGCCTCGCTTTACACTTATTTTTTTCCATCCTTCAGCATGAGCTGTACATCCGAGCCTTCCTGATGCTGAGCGAATTCCCCCTGGTGAGTATTCAGTTACCTGGTGGCCCCCAGCACACAAAGGATTAGTTAAAATATGGGAACTGGTTATACGTTCGCTTCCCCCATCGCCAACTGATCCTGGGCCTGGACCAATCGAGCGAAGGGTGGAATATCTGCAGGGAGGATGAGGATAACGTAGGTTATTACATCTGCATCCATCCAACCCCACAGTACTTCATCTCTCCCTGTACACGCCATCCCCCCCATTCGGCTGTCTCAGCTGGATCCATCCATCTGTCAATCCCTCCATCCATCCCTGTGCATGCCATCCATCTATCTCAACTGGATCCATCCATCCATCCATTCCTGTAGACATGAGCCACCTATCTAGGCCGAATCCATCCACCCCATACCTGCTATCTGTCTGTCTCAACTGGATCCATCCATCCATCTATCCCTGTACACACCAGCCATCTATCTCGACTGGATCCATCCCTCCATCCATCTCTGTATGCACCATCGAGCTTTCTCAACTGAATTGATTCCTCCATCCATCCTTGTGTGCATCTTTCTCTCTCTCGGGATCTCTACTGTTCTGGATTTGGGTCTATATAGCTAAGGTATCACAATACATCTACCATAGGCTGGCTGGTTGGCAGAATTGGGACATGACCCTTTCCCCTCTCTGGGACACCGGCTCTGATCTGGCCCCAGGGCGGGGGACTGGCTGGCTCAGAGGGGTGGAGAAATGGACATGGGGCCTTTCTCCTCCAGGGGGCGCTGACTTCCACACCGGTTCACGTCTCTTCCGTTCTGCCCCCCTCCCAGATCAAGGACCAAGAGGCAGAGGCCCAGTACTGCAAGCTGGTCCGGCAGCTGTTGGATGATCACAAGGACGTGGTGACGCTGCTGGCTGAGGGGCTGCGGGAGTGTCGCAAACACATCCAGGTATCGGGGGGCTGGGATTGTGAGAGGGTTTAAAGCAAGGGAGGCTGGGAGCCAGGACACCTGAGTTCTATCCCCATCTCTGAGAGGGGAGTGGGGTCTAGTGAGTTAGAGTAGGGGGGCTGGGAGCCAGGACACCTGGGTTCTATTCCCAGCTTTGAGAGGGGAGTGGGGTCTAGTGGGTTAGGGTAGGGGGGCTGGGAGCCAGGACTCCTGGGTTCTCTCCCCAGCTCTGAGAGGGGAGTGGGGTCTAGTGGGTTAGAGCGTGGGGGCTGGGAGCCGGGACTTCAGGGTTCCATTCTCAGCTCTGCTGGGTGAGCTTGGTCTAGTTACGTTTTCTGTTGGTGTGTCATTTTCCCCATCTGTAACTGAGGTAAATACCATCCTTTGTAAAGTGAGAATCGCTGACGAAGAGTCTTTCATGAGCACTTGGAATGATTATAACACGCACTGTCACTGCTTAGTTACTGCTGATTAATTATTATTTAGGGTGATCAGTTTTCTTAGTACCTTGTACAGCTGTTATGTTGATGACTAATGATCATCATTTCAGTATTTTTGTCAACATTCCACCTACGTACGTCCAAATGATCACGTTCTGTGTTTGTTATTTAATATTTTACTAACTGGTGAATCCATATTTTATTATCAATTATTAATTCCCCTTACGCTTGTGTTATTATTTTGGGATTAATAATCATGATTTCTGTATTTTTCCCACTATTCTGCTAATTTCTGATCATCAGTATTCATCTTTGACTAATCTTTTATTGATTCTTGTTGATTTTCTCTTGGATTGTGTTAGCTCATTAAATCCCATTACGCAGATTGCATTTATGATTCTTTTTCAAGGATCATTCAATATTTTAAGCCACTCGTCTACATCTAGGCGTGACGGAGTTCCATTTTTATTGGGTGGAGAATATCCATGTTTATTTTTAAGCTTTTTAAAATTTGTATCCATTTATTTTCTCTGGTTCCTGGTTATTGCTCATAGGTATCCCTTTCTGTCCGAGCCGTACGGCAGTATTTGGTTCTGTGTGTCGCCTCAGTGTCAGTGCAGAATTGATTCCTTGTACTTAATGAGCGTTCTCCATCCATAGATCTCAAAGCACTTTACAAAGGAGGCTGGTATCTTTATCCCCATTTTATAGATGGGGACACTGAGGCTCGAAGCGGGGACATGACTACCCAACGTCACCCAGCAGGCCAGGTCCCCTGGGTGCTCTCCCGACTGGGCCTCGCTGCCTCTTTGTTAAGCCGTTGTCTTGTTAACCCCTTCACTGCCGTTCTCCTGTGTCAGGACGAGAAGGTCATCCGCTATTTCCTAGACAAGACGCTCACCTCCCGGCTGGGGATCCGGATGCTGGCGATCCATCACCTGGCGCTGCACGAGGAGAAGGTACAGCCTGGCCTCTGCTCTCCCATTCCCCTCAGGGCTTTGCTGCCCTAGAATGGGCAACATATGAGACACAGCTGGCTGCCTCCAACGGATTAGAGTCGGGCCCCCGGGAATTCATATTCCATTATGGAACCGCCCTGCTTGGGTCTGGAGCCTTCCCTCTAGGGGGAGCTGGCTCTGCTCCGGTCCCAGGGCGTGGGACTGGCTGGCTCAAGGTGTGGGGGATGGACATGGGGCTTTTCCTCTTTGGAGGCCGCTGGCTCTCATCTGGTCCCAGGTTGTGGGACTGACTGGCTCAGGGGGGCATGGAGTGCACATGGGCGTTTCCCCTCTAGGGGGTGTTGGCTCTCATCTGGTCCCAGGGCGTGTGGGACTGGCTGGCTCAGGGGGACATGGAATGGAAATGGAGCTTCTCCCCTCTAGGGGGTGCTGGCTCTCATCTGGTCCCAGGGTGTGTGGGACTGGCTGACTCAGGGGGGCAGGGCATGGGGCACAGGTTAAAGCCCTGCTTGACTGGTACTTTCTCTCTGATTGGCAGCCGGACTTCGTGGGAATCATCTGCACCCGTCTCTCCCCAAAGAAAATCATTGAGAAATGGGTGGATTTTGCTAGGTAAGGAATCGTGATGGTCTGTGGCGCCACCTTGTGGAATCAGCCCAGAGTTACACTCTTTAAACTTCGCCCTGTTCCGAATTAAGTGTAGCGTGGAGGGAGAGCGGAGGAAATTTCTTCTTCCACAAAGTGTCTCTTTGCTGGATCTTCTGGTGGATTCGTACGGGGTGGCTCCCTTCTCTGGGTCAGTCGGTGGCTTGCAGAGCTCCTGCTGTTCTTGGTTAACCACTTAACTGGCTGAGGCCACGTCTACACTACGGGATAATATCGAATTTGCTAAAATCGGTTTTATAAAACTGATATTATAAATTCGATTTCATGCGGCCACACTAGGCACAGTAATTCGGCGTTGTGCGTCCATGGTCCGAGGGCTGATCAAGAGCTCCACGCTGGGCGAAACAGGAAGTGTAATTCAGAAGTTCCGGGGCTTTCCATGTTTACACTGCCCGCATGCGATCCGAGTTTCCAGATTGGCGATCCAGCGGGTCAGTGGGTGCACTGGATACTCCGCCCGAGGCCATAATTCGATTTCCGTACCACACTACCGTTAATTCCGATATTGTTAATAGAAGAGCGCTTATTCCTCCGCGGGGA
>NC_133772.1:3025267-3058832 GCF_003597395.2 Chelonoidis abingdonii
AGGAGTACAGAAATCGATTTAAAGAGCCCTTTATATCGATATAAAGGGCGTTGTAGTGTGGACGGGTACAGCGTTAAATCGATTTAACGCTCTTTAAATCGATTTAAACGCGTAGTGTAGACCAGGCCTGAGATGTGTTTGGAGCTCGACAATTTAAAATCATCCCAGATTTATGAATGGATTTTTTAAGAGTAGATGATTGGCTGGTGCGTGTATCTAGGGAACGCTCTGAGCTATGGCTGGCATGCTGGGGATGTTCATTCATCCTGAATGGAAGGGGAAATCTGTCCGTATAAACAAGAGTGAGGTCTAGTGGTTAGAGCGGGGGGGCTGGGAGCCAGGACTCCTGGGTTCCACTCCCAGCTCTATGAGGGCAGTGGAGTCTACTGGTTAGAGCGGGGGGGCTGGCAGCCAAGACTCCTGGATTCTATCCCCAGCTCTGGGAGGGGAGTGGGATCTGGTTGATTCGGTGCAATGGGGAAGTTGAGTGACCGACCCAGCCTGGATAATGCTCTGTTCCTCCCCCTCTTTCCCGGGTGCAGGCGTCTGTGTGAGCACAAGTACGGGAACGCCCCACGGGTGCGGATCAATGGGCATGTGGCTGCTCGCTTCCCCTTCATCCCCATGCCCCTCGACTACATCCTGCCGGAGCTGCTCAAAAACGCCATGAGGTGAGCTCCCCTGTCCACCCAGTACATGGCAATGGGGCTGGCTCAGGGGGCGAGTAATGGGGCCTGGGGCCTTTCCCCTCCAGGGGGCGCTGGCTCTGATCCAGCCCCAGGGCAGAGGACTGGCTGGCTCGGGGGGCGAGTAGTGGGGCCTGGGGCCTTTCCCCGCTAGGGGGCGCTGGCTCTGATCTAGCCCCAGGGCAGAGGACTGGCTGGCTCAGGGGGGCAGGGAATGGACCTGGGGCCTTTTCCCTCTAGGGAGCACTGGGCGGATAGGCGGGGCCTGATTTTAGGCTAAATTTTTCACTCTCCTCCTTCCCCAGAGCCACCATGGAATCTCACCTGGACACTCCGTACAACGTGCCTGACATTGTCATCACCATCGCCAACAATGACATCGACCTGATCATCAGGTACTGTGTGCCGGCTGTCAGAACAGCCAGCTTAGGTTGGAATCCCGCCCCCAGTGACGGGATCTCGCCAGGGTCGCTGAGGCAAGGGGTGAAATTAAGAAAGGGGAAATGTTGTCCCAGGATCGGATGGGGCGTCTCCGTCGGGGAATAGGCGATCCTGTCCTAGATGGGGACCAGCTAGATGAATTGAAGTGGAGTGAGCTGTGGTTTATTGGCTGCATGGTACTGAGTGGACCCTGTTCCCCCTAATAGGATTTCGGACCGGGGTGGCGGGATTCCGCACGAGCACCTGGAGAAGGTGACGGATTATCACTTCACCACGGCAGAGTCCAGTGCTCAAGACCCCCGCATGAACACCCTCTTCGGGAACATGGTGGACATGGTCAACAGCGGCCAGTCGGGCCCCATGCACGGGTGAGTCTGGTGCTTTGAGCTGCAGTGACACCAGCTTTGTAGCATTCCCAGCATCCTCCCCCAACGGGGCATCCTGGATGGGTCCTCAGCCAGGATCCACCCAGCTGGGCAGGAGCAGGTTTTTCCCATCTTGCCAATATTGCCGAGAGTGTGAGGAGTTTCACTGTCCGTGAATTAAAATCTTGACAGTATCCATGCGTAGAAAAGCCGATTCCCTCCACCCTTGATTTGGGTCCATTGAAACGTTTTGTTTAGATCTTAGGAAAAACTTTCTAACGCTAAGGTTAGTTCAGACCCAGAACAGCTTTCCTAAGGAGTTTGCTGAGTGTGCAGTATCAGAGGTTTTTGAGAACAGATGAGACAAACACCTGTCAGGGCGGGTCTCGGTTTACTTGGTCCTGGCTCAGCGCAGAGGCGGGACTTGATAACTTTTCCTGCCCGACCCTTCTGTGATTTCAGCCTGTTTTCACCAGCTGATCAGTCTAATTAGCTCAGAGGTCGAAGGGCTTTCAAATGGGAAAATTGGAACGTTGTTGTTTTGAAAACGTCGAAATGTTTTGTCAGTTTCCAATTTGTGCTTCAATGAAAAGACAAGTCATCAAACGGTTCCCCAGTGACTCTGCCGCGCCGCCATTGGTTCCACAAACAGGAGTCTCTGCTCCCAGAAATGGTTAAACAGGACAGAGGTTTGAGCGGATGGATAGAACCCAGGAGTCCTGAGACCCAGGCCCTCCTGCTTAAACCCACTAGACCCCACTCCCCTCCTACACAGCCCAGGAGTCCTGCTTCCCAGTCCAGGACCACCACAGCATCTCTGTGTTGGCCATTTACAATAAGTTGTGTGCACAGGTGCTGACTTTTATTTTTCCTGGTGGGTGCTCCGCCTCTTCCTGCCCTCGCTCTGCCTCTTTCTGCCCCCACTCCACCCCCTTCCCCAAGGTTCCCTGACTGCCGGCTGCGCTCTGCCCTCCCACAAGCGCCTCCAGCCAGCCACCAAACAGCTGAGCGGCTGGTGGATGCTGAACACCCTCTATTTTTTTCCCCATGGGTTCTTGAGTACACACACAGTTGGCATCTAGGGTTGTGTGTAGTATTATTTATTAGCTGTGATTATGGTTGCGCCTCAGAGCCCCAGTCATAGCCCAGGACCCCATTGTGCTAGGCGCTGCACGTCATTATGGTAGCACCTATGTGCTCCATACATGGCCCAGGACCTATTGTGCTGGGTGATGTCTGTTATTTATTAGGTATCTTACAGTAGTTCAAAGAGCTGACATTCTCAGTCTATAACTCCCATGTGATTACCCCCTGGTCTGTCTGTCTGTCTGTCTCCGCCGCAGGTTCGGCTTTGGGCTGCCGACCTCCCGGGCCTACGCTGAGTACCTGGGGGGCTCGCTGCGCATCCAGTCCCTGCAGGGCATTGGCACCGACGTGTACCTCCGTCTGAAACACATCGACGGCAAGGAGGAGAGTTTCCGCATCTAGAGACTTCCCCCGTCTCGCTGGCCTGCCGCCCCCTCCGGCTCCGCATGGACATCGGCTTTGCTTCCCGTGTCTCTGTGCTTGGATCCCTATGGACCCGATCCCACGGCCCCGGACTCCTAGGTTCCCAGCGTCTCCGCAAGGGGGTGGGACTTTGTGCTTACGGACAGCACGTCGCCTCCCGCTGGTTATTCCAGTCCCACCCCTGGGAGCACCCTATTGGAGTCTTTATTCTAGGGGGGCGGGGCATGGGTCGGCCCCAACCCCAAACAGGTTTTTAAGGCAACGGACGCTTCCCGGCGCACGTACCTTCATTGGTAGCTCCACGCTGCCAGCACCTTGCGCACTCATTTTCTCACCCTTGTTTCATTCCCTTCTCTGAAGAAACCAAATCAAAGGATGGCATTGGAGTGCGGGGAAGGCTTTTATTGCTGTGCATGACTCCAGAATCGCTCCCCCACCTGTCTCTCCAGCCCGACCCCTTCACACTTTGGACAGGGGAAGATTTTTATGGTTGCACCTGGATGCTGGATTCCCGTCCCACCCACTGCACATGGCAGATAATTCTAGCCCTGGTTATTGTTTTCCTGCTTTCTCGTTTATTTCGGGGGTGGAGATGGGACAGGATGTGGATTTGACTCCCATCCTCGGGGGTGGCTGGGGGAACCAGCCCTGTGATGTGTATCTCGCTGTGATTCCGATTAAAAGTGCCGATTCTGAAAGGCGGCAAGGCCGTGTGACTCTGTGCCGGAGGGAGCAGGGTGGTTCCTAGCATCACTGTGATCATCTAGTCAGACACAAGCCATACAACTTCTGGGAATTAACTTCCGTTTGAAGTAGAGCAGATCTTTTAGGAAAACATCCCATCTTGATTTAAAATCTGCCAGGAATGGAAAATCTACCACAACACTTGGGAAGTCATTCTAGTGGTTAATTCCTCTCAGTGTTAAAAATGTGCCCTGTGTTTCCAGTCTGAATTTGTCTAGGTTCAGTCTCCAGCCATTGGACCTTGTTAGATTTGTCTGATAGCTTGAACAGCCCGTGATCAAATATTTGTTCCCCATGTAGGTACTTGCAGACTGGGATCAAGACACCCTCCTTTGCCCTTCTCTTTGTTAAGCTAAATAGCTGGAGCTCCTTGCGTCTGTCAGTCATGCTCGGTTCCAGGAAGTGGGTGGGGGCAAGGTTGGATGTTTTGCTAAAAGCTCTGCTCTAGGAATTATTTTGGGGCAGTTCTGTGACCTGTGTTAGACAGAGAGGTCAAACAAGATGCTTCCAATGGTCCCTTCTGGCCTTGGAATCCATGACCTGCGAAATCTGGAGGATACAGGTACAGGGCGTTGTGAGAATGGCAGTGGAGTTCAACGTATGAGTGTGGATGATGATGCGGGAGATGAGGAAAAAAAGTGCAGGATGACACACGGTGTCCCTGCTGTGTAGCTCTGCTCTCAGCCTCTCGTTGAGAAGGAGCTCTTCTGATTGCTTGAGGGTGTAGTGGAAAGGAAATGATCTGATGAGAAATTAGCCCTTTCTCTGCCATCAGTGAGGGCAAGAAAATTCCTCATTTAAACAAGAAAGGGAAGTTGAGGTTCTCCTCTGTTCACATGACATCTTTTGGGGCTGGGGCCTATTCTCTCCTTCTGGAATATCCAAACAGCAGGGGGGGATGGCTGTTCCTGCCCCCCCATCAGATATTATATCGGGGAGGGTCCCCTAGGAGTGTTTTCTTCCTTCAGGAGCCCGTGACTAGTGCTATTCAGGGACCAAACAGCCTTCTGGAAGCAAAGGTTTATTAGCCAATAGAACAAAATATTTCAGGAAAAAAATAGTTTCAAAATAACCACCAGCCAACAGGTGTGTCTGGCTTCATCCTGTCTTATGACGAGACTCGGATGGATTTTTTTATCATTTCAATGGATAATCCTGATGTTTATTTTTAAGTATTTTTAAATTTTTTTATCAATTACAGTTTTCACCGTTGTGCAAAATTATGGGGGGTCAAACAATAATTTAATGACAGTAGAGTCTGAGATTCAAAAAGTTCAAGCTTTAGAACCGTTCAAACACAAATTGGCAATGTCCCAAGTCCAAGTACGTTTGCGAGACAAGGCGGATGAGATAATATTTTTTTATTGGACCAATTTCTGTTGGTGCGGGAGCCAAGCTGTCGGGCTACACGGAGCTCTTCTTTAGGTCTGGGAAAGGTACTCAGAGTCACTGCTAAATAGAAAATCAAACAGATAGTACAGTGTAAATAGTTCATACTCAGCCTCAGGGACCTTTCAAGGTGGACCAGCTTGTTAACGCTCCTTTAGTCAATGGACGGAAAAACAGGGTGAGCGGGTTACAGATTGTTATGATAAGCCATAAATCCAGTGTCTCGGTTCAATCCATGATTTTGTGTCTAGCAAAATTATGAATTTAAGATCCCAGGCTCATCTTTTGAAAGTGTTGTGCAGGTTTCCTTTGAGGATGGGGACTGATAGGTCAGATAGAGAGTGATTGCTTTGTGAAAAGTGTTCATCCAGCACCCACGGTGTTTCTGTGTTTTATCATTTTGCTGTGCGAGTTCATCTGAGAGCACAGTGATTAGTTGGGTGAAACCAGACAATTGCTATTGAGGCATTTAGTGCATTGGATGAGGTATCCCACATGTGTAGGACCTTGGATCTTGAAAAGTGTCTTGTAGGGTGTTGATCATTGTAACAGTGGAGAAATGTCTTCAGGTTTTGCATCTCTTGTTCTGGCGCCGCTTTGAGTTGGTGTGTCCTCGTCTGTGGGGAGCTCAGTTCTGATGATGAGCTTGGAGAGGTTGTTTGAGGGCCAGAAGAGTAGGTTCAGGAAAGATTTCTTTCAGGATGGGGTCCCCTTGGGGAATGGGTTGTAGTTGTTTGATGATACCCTTTATGGGTTCCAGCGGGGTGGTAGGTGACAACTAGAGGCATGCGGTTGGAGTGAGTTTTATTTCTGTATTGAAGTAGGTTCTCTCGGTATTTGGGTGGCCTGTTCTATGATGAGATATACTTCTCTGGCGGAGTGTCCTTGTTTTGTGAAGGCAGTTTTGAGTGTGTTAAGGTGTATATAGCAGACTATCTCCTCAGAGCATCTGAGTGCCTGGCTGTAGATAACAGATGTCTTGGTGTGTTTGGGGTGATTACTAGATCTATGAAGGCAGATGTGGGGATCCGTAGGTTTCTTATATATGGTTGTCTGTTGTGTTCCATTGTTGAAGTTGATTGTGGCATCCAGGAAGTTGATGCTAGTGTGGGAATGTTCCAAAGAGAGTTTAATGGACGGATGGTGGTTGCTGAAGTTGTGGTGGAAATCGATGAGGGAGCTGAAGATGAAAATATCATTGCTGTATCTCAGGTTTATCATTGGGTATTAACGGGACACGTCACCTTCAATGGGCCCTTAGAATATGTGCTAACCGGTTACAGTAAATTATCTGTTCGATCTTATATTTAGCTGTGACACTCTGAGTTCCTTTCTCAGACCTGAAGAAGAACTCTGTGTAGCTCAAAAGTTTCGTTACCTCTCCCAACGGAAGTTGGTCCAAAAAAAGCTATTACCTCACTCACCTTGTCTCTCTGATATCCTGGGACCGACCAACAATGCTGCATAAGTCAAAATGTACACAGTTAATAGCCAGCCTTAAACCAAAGGCCAATACATTCTCAGGCAGCGTTTTCCTTAGTTTGGCTCTCTGTAAATTTCGATTATTATTGATGGAAATATGTTTGCATTGGTTCGTGCGTGTATGGTGAAATCAACGTTAATTGACATTTACCAATAAAAATCTACTCCTGGCAAAGCACCTTCTGCTTCACTACAAGCTCAGTTAGGTAAGCTTCACTTTTCAGTTCCGGGAGCAGACTCATTTACATTATTTTAGCAAGCCCAGAAGTCTGCTCCCAGTTAACTCCAGATAAGGAAAGCATCTCAGTGCTTGTCTATATGGGAACGTTAACCTCAATAGCTATTCCTAAATTGCTCCCCATGTGGATTTACGGCTTGTCTACACATGGAGTTATTCCTGATTAACTATTCCAGATTCACTCCTTGTGGGAGTACGCTTCTTCTGGAACAAGGGTACCTTATTCCAGAATAAATGTGTCCACACATGGAGTTAATAAGGAATAGCTATTCTGCTTTTAAATTCACACCCTACCTAATCTGAATTATTTTCCCTATGTACCCATGCCCTAAGATAACGCCCCTCTGATGGCTGTGCCATTGTTTCACAGTTAGAGCCATTCAGCCTTGTTGGCTTTCTGCCCCAGCTCTTTTGACAATGGAGAAATGTGTTGAAATTGTCTTCTCCAACATACTGCCCTGGAAATTCCATACTTAGTGGGTAAAACACCAGGGAGGGAGAAGACCTACTGAAGCTAAAAGACAATGTCGACCCAAGAACAAATGAGGATAAACTGGCCAGGAATAAACTGAGGCAGGAGATCAGAAGAAGGTTTGCACCCATTAGAGGAGGGAGGTTACATAAGAAACATAGGAGTTGCTTTAGTGGGTCAGCCCAAAGGTCAATCTAGCCCACTGTCCTGTCTCTGACGGTGGCCAGTAACACAGCTTTGTGGAGAGAACAGAACAAGGCAATTATGGAGTGATCTACCTCTGTCTTCCACTCCTGGCTTCTTGCAGTCACAGGTTTAGGATGGCTCTAAGCATAGGATTGTGTCCCCGCCCAGCTTGGCTAATAAACATTGATGGACCTGTCCTCCATGAATTTATCCAGTTGTTTTTTTTTTAATTAACTCAAGTTACACTTTTGGCCATCACAACATTCTGTGACAAGGAGTTCCACAGGTTAATTGTGTGTTGCGTGGGAAAAGTACTTGCTCTTGTTTGTATTAAACCTGCTGCCTGTTAATTTCCATGGGTGACCTCTGGTTCTTGCGTTGTGGGAAAGGGTAAATAACACTTCTCTGTTCCCTTTTCCCACTCCGTTCCTTATTTTGTAGACCTCCCATCATATCCCCCTTTAGTTGTCTGTTTTGTAAGCTGAACCGCTCTAATCTTTGTAGTCTATCCTCATATGGAAGCTGTTCCATACCAATGACCATCTTGGTTGCTCTTTTCTGAACCCATGGATTTGTGTAGTGGCATGATGATATTTTTCTGTCTTCTTTTTCTATCTCTTTTCTAATAGTTCCTGACAATGCCGCTGTGCATTGAGAAGTTCTGGAGCTCGTTCTCAACCCCTCCACGCCCTGCATAGGAGCAGTGAGTGCAAATAATCGAATTGGTTTGAAGATGCAACCCCACATCGAGGGGTAGGATCAATACCAGGGCTGGAGTTATTCACTATATTTATTACAGGCTGGGAATAACGGGATGAAGAGGGAGATGGGGAAATTGGCCAGTGTCACCCAATTTTTTGGGGTGGGCTGGATGGTGAAGGGCTTCAGAAGGGGCTAATAAAATGGGTATTTGGGCCATTGGCATCCAGTGAAGAAAGTGCAAGGGGGCTGCATCTAGGGAGTGATGGTAAAATATAAGGAAGCAGCAAGAAGAGAGAAGAACGGGGCCCTGGAGAGGAAAGATTCACCACTATTGAACAAGCGAGGGAACCACTGCAGAACGCATCTGAGCTTCCCAGATCAGTGGGTGAGAAAGGACCTAGGCAGAGGGTGGATATGACAGCAGATATCACAGGGAGAGAAGCAGCTATTAGGTAGGTCTTAGCCACCTGGCAGTTTAACCAAGATCTTCAAGTCAATCTGGGAACCAGTTGGCAGCCATTATTGGTCACAGGTTTGGCTCGTGAAATGACACCCTGCTTAGCTGCCAAATTCTGCACCAGCTGCCGTGTCCGACCGGGTCTAACGGCGAAGTGACAAAGGCTTGGATGCCAATTGCAAAAGTCACAATTACAGAAACAGTTGCAGCCTCCCACATCTCCTGCCGGCACCTTGACCATTTGCATGGGATGGGATAGTTCACACAGGTGCTTTGAATTCTCCCTCCCAGCAGGGAAATACCAGGAAATCTAAACCAGCCCATCTGCGGTTTCCCGAGGGACGTTCCCAGACCTCACATCCCGATGGATGAAGAAATCGTGGTGCTGCTATGATCATGCACAGTGCTACACAGGGATCCCTCTTCTAGTTAACAACGCAATCCTGGCAACAAGAGGGAATTGCTCTTCTCCATCAGTTGCCTCTTGGAGTGAATTACTGGTTATAAGTGGTTGAAACTCTAAGGGCAGCCCATGGCAGTCAAAATTGGACTCTACGGATATAGAATGAATGAATCACCTATGAGGATGTACCTTTTGAGAGATGGTTTTTCTCTCACCAGGGTCTAGGTCTCACTGAGTATCCGATTCCTGCTCTGAATTTGAACCTTCTGGCTCAGGGTCTGGTTCCGTCTCTAATTCTTGCTCTGGATTTGAGCTATCTTCCTCCTCGGGCTCTTGATCTCGCCGAGTCTCTGATTCCTGCTCCAAATCGGAACCACCCATCTCCGGGTCTGGCTCAATGTCTGATTCCTTCTCTGGATTTGAACTGTCTTCCTCCTCCAGCTGTGGATCGGGCTCTGGATTGAAATCATCTTTCTCCTCTGGCTCAAGGTCTTGCTGAGTCTCCGATTCCTGCTCTGGATTGAAACCATCTTCATCCTTCAGCTCTGTATGGTGCTCTGAATTGAAAAAATCTCTCTCCCTTGGGTCTGGGTCTCGCACAGTGCGTGAATCTCGCTCTGGGTTGAAAAAATCTACCAAGAAAAACAGAGGAGGAATAGGTGAGCGGTATTCGGTTCTTAATTGTCTTCGTTTGCTTCATTTATCTCCATACACTCATATAACCTGATTAATGAATGGTGCAGCACACAGCTCTAAGAAATTCTCAGACAAAAGTTACATGAAGTTTGAGAGTATTTACGTAGGTGTGATTCTAACAGTCCCATTATGCCAACTGGTGAAGGGTGTCTTGTAAAGTATCATAAAAACTGGTGACACGCTGGTAAGAGTCAGGATGTAGGGGTTGTATATAGGGATGTATGTATAATCTAAGTGTACGTTGTGAAGGCCAGAGGCGGATTAAGGTTTCATGGAGACCAAATGGGGGGTCTCTCCCACCCTTTCTGCCTGTGGCCCTGCCCACAGCCCCACCCTATTCTGACCTTTTCCCCCCCATGACCATGCCACTGTTCCTCCTATGATCTCACCCATTTCCTTCCCCCTACAGGAGCCCCACAGCCCATTTCTCCTTTCTGCTTTGCCCCACATGCAGAAGCTCTGTCCCCCCTAGCCATGGCCCTGGGGCCACAGCAGGGAGCGAGAACTCCTCCAGTCCCAGTGCCACAGCTTGGGTTCGGGTGCCTGGTGCTTCTGCCGGGAAGTGGAGTTGGGGTTCGGGGGCTTCCCCACCTGGTGGCAGATTGTTTCTGGGGCCCCTGAGCGCAGGCCCCATCAGTCCAGTGGCTAATCCGCCACTGAGGAATAAACCTGTCCTTGACAAAAGAATGTGGATCAAGAAAAACGGCATGGCTGGATCACAAGCACAGGGCAATAGAAGGACATTGACATCTAAGATAAACGAAGTGATCAAGCCAATTGAGAGAGCCAATGGGCCTGAGGTGGAAGAAGGGGCCTGCTGCTTGCACCTGGAAGAAGCAGCAGCAGCCGGGGAGAGGAACTTTATCTGGGTTTACTGTTCACAGAGTTCATCTCAAAGGCATTCTGGGTGGTGAAAGGGAAGAACTGGGGGCTCCACAGGTATCCATCACTTGGGACAAAGGGATCAATGCCCTCTGATTCTGTGACCAGAGGCTCCTGAGGGGCTGGTGATGCTGGTAACTCGATGCAAGTTAGAAAGCTGCTGAGGCGAAGACTGGACCTTGCTAAAGTGAAGTTTGAGTTACTAGAAAGCATGTTACTTTCGTTTTGTTTGTAACTTCCGCTCTTGCTTAGTATCACTTCAGTCTCTGCTCTTCCTTAAGGAACTCAGGTTTAGTTTTACTACGAACCATCTCGGCACTGGGTATGAAAGTAAAATGGGAGTCCTCAGCCAAACTGGTGCGTGTCCTGCTTTTTGGGTGTGCTCGCTCTCCCTTTGGAGACAGCGGATTTAATAATTTCTGTGAGGGTCTCGTGAGGGGGACCGGATGCTGCCGAGAGATGTCTCTATGGAACTCAGGAATTGGGATTAATTGAAAGTCACCTGCAAGGCAAGGTTAAGACTGGCTGAGTCTCGAGGAGTTTGTGGTGGAGCGGATGGGCTGGTGCGGCAGGGAGCTGACACACAGTTTAAGCACCAGCAAAGCTGAGATAGAGAAGAGATACTGTGGCTTATGGTTAAGGGCACTCTGAGGACGGCGTGACAAGAGACTGTAAATTCTTTGGGGCCGGCTTTTTGTACTGTGTGTGTGCAGCACCTTCCCATTTCATCTGCTGTCGTTTAGGGCCCTGTGGGGGGGCAGAGTCCCCTAAAGTCCCCCGCAGACCCCACTTCAGGTCTCTTTCTCCCCCACCCTGGCAGACGCCCAAGGGGTTCTGGGAGCAAACAAACAAAAAAGAAAGTCCTTTCCCCTCTCTCTTCCCTTATGGGACAGGGGAGTCTGTGGGGAATGGAAAAGAAGCCAGGGTGACCTGGAGCTCAGGCCGGCTGCCAGGGCCAGGTCTTTGGGCTAGTTGACACCCTCAACCCTTCCTTGGGAGGGCACGCGACTGCGAGGCCGGGGCCTGCTGCTGGCACAGTGAGGCCGGTTGCTGTCTCCTTCTCAGCTCTCTGAGGCAGGGCAGCTTCTCCTAGTTCACTGCCCCTTCTTGTGGAAGGTTTTCCCCTTTGAATCTCCCCCTGTACCCCCCAGGCAGCGCAAGCCTCATGGTTGGGCATCATTGGCGTTGAACAGGTGTTTGGTAGTCCCTTCTCTTTCGCTCTGAGGGGCTCCGCCACCCTAGTCTGGTCCGGGCCATTTCTGTGCCCATGAGCGGTCGGGGAATCCCCCCTTCAGGGAGGCGCACTTGCCCCGCACCCCCGCCTGCCAGAGCCCCAAGCGGTCCCCCCGCACGGCCAAAGGAGTCACAGCCCGCCCACCCCAGGTGCCCCGGGAAGTTTGAAACTCCCTTTTCCTTTGTTTGTTGGGCTGAGCTACCCCCCACCCCTCCCAGTGCCGGGCCAGCTCCAGTGCTGTCCCGAGCAGCTGTCCCGCTCCCCGGCTGGCCCCAGCACCACCCCGGGCCGCCCCTGGCTGCTGGAGGGCCTGAGCTCAGGGCCGCCAGCTGGAGCTCTGTTGGCTTCAGGTACAAAGGGAAGGCAGGGCCCCAGGCACAACGTGGGCCGTGCCCCGGCTGGGTCGGGGAGGTTTAGCCTGCCCTGGCCTATGATATCTGCCACCTGTGCCTGTCCTCTATGTCGTTAAGCCCGTATGGTTCCCCTCTCCAAGCACCATTTGGCAGAGGGATTCCTTTGATCAGCCCCTTTGGCGCGTTCCTCCACCTGCCCAATGGCGATGCTCTGGCTTCATTCACGGCACAGAAACACAAGGTCGCCATTCCGGCAGATGGCCACACTACAAACAGTAAACCGTAAGACTGTGCAGTGACCAGACAGCAAATGTGAAAAATCGGGACGGGGGTAGGGGGTAATAGGAACCTATATAAGAAAAAGACCCAAGAATCAGGATGGTCCCTATGAAATCGGGACATCTGGTCACCCTAATTGCCTGGCACATGGGGAGCTGGCCCATGCCTGGAACTCCCAGGCCCTCCAAAAATACAAATAATAATGATGATTATATTAATATAAATTAATAATAAAAGTAATTTTTTCTTAAAATAAATTTGTTTAAACCAAAATTTGAAGTTGACAACGTATGTTGTGACCTAAAATTCATATAATCTGTTAAACTCATTTAAATAAATAAAACGAATATCCTAAATCAATCAGCCCCCCTCTCTTAAGGAGAAAAAACAGCCTCTTTAACTACTTTTTGCGCTCAGGCCAGGGTCATCAGAACAGGGAAGGCCAGGGGGCCATGCCCCCCTCCCCCCCACTGTTAAAAATGGAAGGACTATGTCATTCTACTTTTCACCAGCCATAAGGGCGAGGGAGGGGAGGGAGGGAGTGGAGAGGAGCAAGTGGAGGTGGAGTCTTGGGGGGGAAGAGGAGGTGCAGGAGCTGGGCCTCAGGAGAAGGGGCGGCATGAGGGCGGGGGCTGATGGAGAAGGGGCGGTATGAGGGCGGGGCCTTGGTGGGAATGGGTGGTGCCAGGGCTGGGGCTCAGGGAGAAGGGGCGGGGCTGGGGCAGGGCTTGGGGGGCATGGCCACAGTTTGGGCACCTATGGTCCCTCCCCCCTTTAGGGGACTTCCGACACTCCTGGGTCAGACTATAAATCTAGCACAATATGACAGTTCTGCTAGAAAGTCAGCGCTTATGCTTGAAATGCAGCTTACCATATTCCGAAGGTTGCAAAAGCCGATTTGTGCCTGGGAATAAGATTTCTAAACACTCCAGAAAATCTCGGCAGGTTGACTCCCCCCTTTTCTGTATGTAAATCAGCAATTTCCTAATTCTGGCCACTTTGTCTTGTAGCTGGTTCATGCTGTCGTACTCTTCCTCTGTGATGACGGACTGGGCTAGTAACTCATCTAAGACGCTCTCGGGGTCTCTCTGAATGATTCCTATCAGCTCTTTGCGTTTGGTGCATATAATCGTGTATTTGTCGCCAGTGGCCATTGCTACCGAATCACAGGCTCTGGAACGATTTAATAATAAAATGATATGAGATGCAAGAACTAGAGATAGAGAAGGAGCTAGAGTTAGAATCACAGAAATGCCAGGCTGGAAGGGACTTCGAGAGGTCATCTAGTCCAGCCCCCCTGTGCTGAGGCAGGACCAAGTAAACCTAGGACATTAGGTTTCAGAGCGGTAGCCGTGTTAGTCTCTATCAGCAAAAACAATGAGGAGTACTTGTGGCACCTTAGAGACTAAGAAATTTATTTGGGCATAAGCTTTTATGGGCTAGAACCCACTTCATCAGATGCATGGAATGGAAAATACAGGAGCAGGTGTAAATACATGAAAAGACGAGAGTTGCCTTACCAAGTGTGACGTCACTCTAACGAGACAATTCAATTGACAGCAGGATACCAAGGGAGGAGAAGTAACTTTTGATGTGTCCATTTCAGACAGTTGACAAGAAGGTGTGAGTAACAGTAGGGGAAAATTAGTATTGGAGAAATTAGGTTTAGGTTTTGTAATAACCCAACCACTCCCAATCTTTATTCAGGCCTAATCTGATGGTGTCCAGTTTGCAAATTAATTCCAGTTCTGCAGTTTCATGTTGGAGTCTATTTTTGAAGCTTTATTTGTTGAAGAATTGGCACTTTTAGGTCTGTTACTGAGTGACCAGAGAAGTTGAAGTGTTCTCCTACTGGTTTTTTAATGTTATGACTCCTGATGTCAGATTTGTGTCCATTTATTCTTTTGTGTAGAGACTGTCCGGTTTGGCCAATGTACATGGGAGAGGGGCATTGCTGGCACATGATGGCATAGATCACATTGGTAGATGTGCAGGTGAATGAGCCCCCGATGGTGTGGACATCAGTGACCGGTTTTTGTCCAACCTGTTCTTAGAAACCTTCAGCAGTGAGGATTCCACAACCTCCCTTGGAAGCCTGTTCCAGAGCTTCACTGCTCGCACAGTTAGAAAGTGTTTCCTAATATTTAACCTAAATCTCCCTTGCTGCAGATTAAGCCCATTACTGCTTGTTCTATTTTCAGCGGACATGGCGAAAAACTGATCACTGTGCTCTTTCTAACAGCCTTGTAAATATTTGAAGATTGTTATCAGGTCACTCCTCTGCTTTCTCTTCTCTAAACTAAACATGGCCAGGTCTTTTGACCTTTCCTTATAGGTTTTGTTTTCTTATCATGTTTGGTGCCCTCCTTAGGACGCTCTCCAGTTTAGCCACATCTTTTTTAAATTGCAGGGCCTAAAACTGGACACAGTGCTCCAGCTGAGGCCTCACCCATGTCCAGCTGTTAAACAATCTGTGAGATTCATGAGATTCCTCCATTTCTTCTTGTAAGCGGAATGGTTCCGCTCTCAGAACTGGGCAAAGAAAAGATATTTTGGTTCGTTGGCAATTCAAGCCATAGAAATAAAAAAATTGGGTCAAATGAAATGTTTTGTTTGACCTGAAAAAACAAACGCTTGTTCCATTTTGAGCGTTTTTTAAATGCTTTTGATTGTTGTTGTTGTTTTCCAAACAAAATTAAAGGACTTTTTGAAACAATCATTTCAAACTGATAAACTGAAACGTTTGGTACCAGAAATGTCGCAGTTTGAATGTTTTGGTTTTTTGGAATGTGTTTTTTTCCCAAACCAAAATGATTCAGTGAAATCAACATAAATTTATAAACTGTTTCATTGTTGCTGAATCTGCGTTTTTTGCCAGAGTGAGTTTCATATGACAAATTCTGCCTAGCTCCAGCTGGAGTACCTATGGTGTGGAACTGTTCACGGTTCTGTCACTTCACAGGTATCTGGGCCAAGACTTCAGCTCTTAGTCCAGGGGAATCAATTACTTTTTGTCATGGTCCAGATTTCTTGGTCAAGATACGCTCAAGCTCTGTCCTGCGTCTGACGAAGTGGGTATTCACCCACGAAAGCTCACGCTCCAAAACGTCTGTCAGTCTATGAGGTGCCACAGGATTCTCTGCTGCTTTTACAAATCCAGACTAACACGGCTACCCCTCTGATACTTGACTCAAGCTCTGGACTCCAGAGAAATGTTTTTCACACTGCAAGTGCCCGTGTACAATGCTGTGAAATATACCCAGGGGCTATTGCTCATATTTTTAGTGCATTAAATGAAAAATAAAATCAAAGCACTATATAACCTAAAAAAACCCTCCAAGAAAGATGTAATAAATTACAGCTAAGCCTTTGAGAAAGTACTTCGATAAAATGTTAAATAGTTGCAAATGTTACCATTAAAATACTGTTTTAAGTTTTGAATGAGTATTGTCAAATACAGCTATTATAGGCATAGCTGTATGTAGATAATATATTAAAAACTTTTCAGCCTTTTGTGGTTTCTTTAACGTACGTATCCAAGCCTGAAAGAAAATAACACTTTGTACACATGAACTCTTCATCCTTTCACTACAGAGTCAGAAGCCCCTGGAAACCTTCTCTTGCTTGGTGATTTCTCTGATCTGTGTTTGCAAACCCACAACCCTCCCGGAGGGCTCCCAACTTGTGGAGGATTCTCACCCAGGCACTAACATCTCCATCCTGCAGTTCCATGCCTACTGGTGGCCGTGCCCCACCCAGTGTTGGTGGGTGCTCCACCCACCCAGTGGCCTGGATGACCCTAGGGGCATGCTCCCCAGCACCTGATTACCTTAGGGACCCATGGGTGCAGGCGCTTCCCCATCAGGTCCTCCCCAAGCAGTGATGGCAGGTGCCCCTCCTGTCCAGTGGCCTCTGGTCCCACAAGAGAAGAATGCTTCACCCCCTTTCATCTTCCCATCCTGCGCTGGGAGCAATCTCACTTACCTGTTGGCCTCTGTGTCCTAGCTGTTGCTCTGCTTAACCCTTTGTAGCCTATGAGCCAATGTCTTCATGGAGGCTGGGTCATAGGCAGCCTTTGGTGGCTGTGCTGGGGCTTTGCTGATCCTGATGAGTGTATCTCGGTGGTTCAGGTGCTTCTCCCTGGTCGGAGTAATTTTCCATTCCTGTCAGAGCCAGCTACCAGCTGCGTGCTGCCCCTGAAACTGCTGACTGAGGGATGGGGAGACTAAGGAGGGAGGCAGCCAGCAACTCTCATGCCTGTAAGATTTGCTGGTGCAGGGTGAGCTCCTCTCCCGTCTCTGCAATCCCAAATCTACACCAGGTCAGGAAGGCTGGAACAAAGCGTGTCCTGCTTCCCTCTGAAACCCCGAGTCCTGACGGGATTCCAGGCGGGGCTGAAACCCCGAGTCCTGACGGGATTCCAGGCGGGGCTGAAACCCCGAGTCCTGACGGGATTCCAGGCGGGGCTGAAGCCCTGAGTCCTGGCACATCCTGTGGGGTCCGCTGAAAAGTCTCTAGCTGTCCGGGTTTGGACCACACGGGCTACCTACTGACAACCCCATCTTAACCCATGCAAGGAAGGGGTCAGGGCCAGTTCAGATAATGATGCCAAAATGTAACTGCAGCTCTCGGGCCTTTTCTCTTTCCAAGTTAGGTGCTGAGAAAATTTCCAACCCCCAAAACACCTTCAAAACAGTGGTGCAGCTGATGCTTTCTCTAGCCGCCATCTCAGAGGAGAAAGGGAGCGGCTACTGCTTTTGCCAGGTGGCTACCAGCTTGGCTAGCCAAGTCAGTCCTGGCTGCTTCCTCCTTTTCTGACACTGGGGAGGTAAGATTTAGAGGCAAGAGCTGGAAAAGCCATAGTCCTATTTCAGAGCAGAGTGAAATATCCATGCGTGTTTCACTTGGGCCTTTCCATGATGATCACTGGACCCAGTGCTTTTCAAGGCCTGCATTCAATTCCCTGGCTGATGCTAGACAGGATGCCAGACTGGCTGATCATAATGACCCCTTTTGACCTTAACCCAGAGGTGGGCAAACTGTTGCCCGCAGGCCACATCTGGCCCACGGGACCGTCCTGCCTGGCCCCTGAGCTCCCGGCCGGGGAGGCTAACCCCCAGCCCCCTCCTGCTGTCCCCCGTCCCCTGAAGCCTCAGCTCACTGCACCAGCAGCGCTCTGGCCTGCCGCTCCTGCTGGGCAGTAGGATGGCATGGTTGGCTATGGTCATGCAGTGTGGCTGCCAGTCCTGGTATCAGGGTGGGGAGCAGAAGGGTTGGATAAGGGGCAGGGGGTCCCCGGAGCAGTCAGGGGACAGGGAGCAGGAGGCGGTTGGATGGAGGTGGGAGTTCTGAGGGGCCTGTCAGGGAGGGGGTGTGGATAGGGGTCTGGGCAGCCTGGGGACAGAGAGCAGGGGGGTTGGATGGGGATGGGGTCCTGGAGGTGGGCAGTTAGGGGTGGGAAGTCCTAGGAGGGAGTGGTCAGGGGACAGGGAGCAGGGGGCAGTTGGATGGGGGTGGGAGTCCCAGGGGACCTGTCAGGGGATGGGGGTGTGGATAGGGGTCTTGGCAGACAGGGAACAGGGAGCAGAGGAGGGGGGTTGGATGGTGTCCTGGGGGTGGTGGGTCCCAGGAAAGGGTGGTCAGGAGACAAGGAGCAGGGGCGGGGGTTGGATGAGTCAGGGATTCTGAGGGGGGCAAGTGGGAGGGGGCAGATAGGGATCAGGGGCCAGGCTGTTTGGGGAGGCACAGCCTTCCCTACCCGGTTTCAGAATCCCGATGTGATCCTTGGGCCAAAAAGTTTGCCCACCCCTGTCCCAAAAAAATAGATCATCATAGAGCCCGGTCCCCCCATCCCAGCTCCGCTTCTGCTTGGCCAAACCCAGTCTGCGTAAGACGTGAGGAAAAGCGCAGCAGGCAGCTCAGGATCTGGCCAAAGAAATATTTAGCCGGAAGGAGGCTCAAGTGTTTATTGAAAAGTAGCACCTACCTGCCAGGTGTTGAGAGAGATCCCACCTCCCAGCGAGGTGTCTGCTGTGCGTTACAAAGCAGAAATGCAGAGTCACTCTAGGCGACAGATCCTGTCCTGCAGCAGAGTCTTGGCTCTGCTTCATACAGCAGAAAAGCTGAGTTGCTCTCTAGATCTTCTCTTCCAGGGAGGAATCTGCTCTGCTTTCAGTAGCAGAATAGCTGAGTCAGGCAGGGGTTGTGAGCCGGCTATGGGGGCAAGGGCATGGCTGGCTTCTCTCTGGGCACCTGGGAAATCAGGGCAAGAGAAGTCACAACCCAGAGACACTTTGCATCCTCCTCCTTTCACGTGGTGCTTGGCACAGTCCCTGATGCTATTTGTGTCTGGCCGGGGATGAGCCAAGATGAAATGGAGGTGGTATGAGCTGAGGTCACGGCATTCACTGCCGTGCTGGCCTGCCCTTCATCACACAGCATGGCTGGCAGGCCTGAGCCAGCTGCGTGAGGTGGAGGGGGGAGGGCAGTTGGTTTTCCGCTCCCTCCACCACACATGGGCTGTTTTGGATCGGCTCATTTGGGTGCGGCCACACTAAAACTAGGGACCTAAATACCACTGGCATCTAAAACACCTTTCACTGTCAGGATCTTCATCTAGGATCCTATTTGCAACGATAGGTGCTTAAATATCTTTAGCATCTGGTCCTAAGTAATAAGTTCCAGGTTGACATATGGAGAAATTAGATAAAAAACATCGAACTCTCTTGGTGGATGGTTGCAACGTAACACCACTTGTATTCTTAGTGTAATGACTGACGCCCCCAAATGACGAATGAGCACTATTCTTAGTAACAGGTTTCAGAGTAGCAGCCGTGTTAGTCTGTATCAGCAAAAAGAACAGGAGTACTTGTGGCATCTTAGAGACAAACTTTTTTTTTCTCCTGCTGATAATAGCTCCTCTTAATTAATTAACCTCTTAGAGTGGGTAGGGCAACTTCCACCTTTTCATATTCTCTGTATGTGTATATATCTTCTTCCTATATGTTCCATTCTGTGCATCCGATGAAGTGGGCTGTAGCCCACGAAAGCTTATGCTCAGATCAATTTGTTAGTCTCTAAGGTGCCACAAGGACTCCTGTTCTTTATTCTTAGTAAATAGACCAGAGTCCTGTTACCTGAAATTTGGTCAGCTAGTAAGCTTAGGGAGGACTAATGGCCCACAAGAGTTTGTCAGAAAGCAGCATGTTTATTATATTGATAGCTAAGCTCAAAAGAAAGGGTGTGGGGTGGTCACACTCACACACTCACACTCCCAGGACAGCGCTGGAGATGTCAGGATCCTTCAAGGTAAGTGTCCCACAGTGCAGCAGAATGGTGCGATGAAGGTAAGTCTTCCCAAGGCATGACGGAATGCAACACGGCGAACCACTGGCCAGGTGGTGTGGGCAAAGGGCCTTCATGGGAGGTACAAGCTTGTGAGTGCACTGGCGAGCACATGGCCCCTTCTCCTTTTACGGGCCTGCTCCTCATGGCCTGCGACTAGAGAAGACTTGGCCATGTCTGGTTGGTCACACTCCACCTCGGGCTGTGTCCATGCAGCGTCCATGCATTGAGTATGTGAGTGCTGCCTAATTAGAGTCCTAGACACCTTGTCTTCTCTGGAGCTCTTCTGATCTTCCAGCTGCTCAGCCAGCCCATTCATCCCACAAGCATTCCAGGAGGGCGGGGAAGGGGGAAAGCCATTTCACAGGTATTCAGAGAGGGAGAGGAGCCAAAATGGGGGTGGGGAGAGTGTAACAGACTTTCTAAACATACAGAGCATACAGGTCACCGCTGCTCCTACAACAACTCTCAGCAACCTTTTTGTTCTTTGTAGGTGAACCAAAGTCCCAGCATGCCTTGCGTTTATAATTTGTTATATTTCAGATGAACCTAAGCTGCACTTTAGCTAACCTAGTCCAGATACCAAGAAAAGGGTCACTTGTGATTGGTATGTGGCTGGCGTTTCCTGTGGTTAATTAAAATAATCTATTGCAAGATGTGTTTTGCTGATCAGGAAATTGCTCTAACCAATGTTTCCTGTCATAATGACTCGTTCTTTTGCAGCTGATAAAATAATGGATGATTGAACAGATGCCCTTAGCTTATCAGTTGATAAGTTGGAGAGAGGTCAGAGAAGAGCCATGAGAATTATCAAAAGATTAGAAAACCTGCTTTATAGTGACCGACTCAAAGAGCTCCATTTATTTAGCTTCACGAAGAGAAGGTTAAGTAGTGACTTGCTCACAGTTTATATGTATCTACAAGGGGAAAAAGGATTTAATAACAGGCTCTTCAATCTAGCAGAGAATGGTCTAACACAATCCAATGGCTGGAAGTTGAAGTTAGAAAAATTTGGACTGGAAATAAAGAGCAGATTTTTAACAGCAAGAGTAATTAACCATTGGAACAATTTCCCCAGTGTCATGGTGGATTCTCCATCACTGGTCATTTCTAAATCAAGATTGGATGTTTCTTCTAAAGCTCTGCTCTCAGAATTATTTGGGGGCAGTTCTCTGCCCTGTGTTACACAGGAAGTCAGACTAGATGATCACAGTGGTCCCTTTTGGCCCTGGAATGAATGAATCAATTATGTAGATCAGATACCATGAAAAGAGGTTCACAGTCCATAGGCGATTTTCTTTGTCTCTTTTCTGGAAACCGGCGTAGTCTATAAAGGGATGCCTGTTTCTATAGAAGTGCATTGTCATAGATAAAATAGTGTTATTGATAAGGGATATACATAAATGCACTGTAATTGGTAAGATTAATAATGGACAAAATGAACAAGAAACAATGGTATAGCAGATGTGTTCTGAAATCAATGCGACAGCTAACCAGTAATCTACTGATTAATGTCTAAGCCTTAAGAGCTAATTGTGATTGCAAATTTTCCCAGTGGTAATTAAGTAATTACAGCTGTTATTGGCTTATTGATTCAAAATCAAATCAAATCATGAGAAAGGATTATCTTTGTTCTACACCAGTACATAAGGGAACATCATTTTTGGAGCTAGCTGGAAGAATCCAGTGCTGCTAAACTGCTGCCCAGACTGGTTGAGTACAGTTCTCTGAAAACATTGATCCAAAGTGCAGCGGCAGCCAGAAAAGCAACAGAATGCTAGGGACCGTTAGGGAAAGGAGAAATAATAAAGCTGAAAATATTGTGCTGCCTCTATATAAATCCATGGTACGCCCACACTTTGAATACTGTGTGCAGTTCTGGTCGCCCCATCCCAAAACATATATTAGAATTGGAAAAGGTAGAGAGAAGGAAACCGAAAATGATTAAGGGGTATGGAACAGCTGCCCTTTGAGGGGAGATTAAAAAGATGAAGACTGTTCATTTTAGGAAAAAAGAAGACTAAGGGGGAATATGGTAGAGGTCTATAAAATCATGACTATGTTATTAGTAGTATTAGGGGTCACCAGATTAAATTAATAGGCAGCAGGTTTAAAACAAACAAAAGGAAGTACTTCTTCACACAATGCACAGTCAACCTGTGGAACTCCTTGCTGGAAGATGTTGTGAAGGCCAAAGTATAACTAGGTTCAAAAAGGAATTAGTTATGTTCATGGAGGATAGGTCCATCAATGGCTATTAGCCAAGACAGTCAGGGATGCAACCCCATGCTCTGGGTGTCCCTAAACCTCTAACTGCCAGAAGCTGGGCCTGGACAACAAGGGATAAAGTGCTTGAAATTGCTCTGTTCTATTTGTTCCCTCTGAAGCATCTAGCACTGGCCACTGTCAGAAGACAGGATATTGGGCTAGATGGACCATTGGTCTGACCCAGTACGGCCATTCTTATGTATGCTTTTCCTTTCTGTATTCTACTGTGTTAATTTTTGACTAATAATCTCTGATTAAACAATCTCAATTGAGCCAATTATTTGACATCTTGCTGAGTTATTGTTGTTATTTAAATTCAAACACTCAACACTGTTTAAGAATTGCTCAGCCATCAAGATCTTTTAGAAAAGGTGGGACAGAGGCTGAAAGAATTACAAAAAAAACCCTCAGAGGTCTAATTGTGAGGTTTCTTAAGACTTTCTAAATAGCCCAAGGAAAGTCAGTATTTGCAGCCTTGCTGATGAGTGTAGATTGAAGAGACTTCCCTTTCTCCCTGTCTGTGAATGAATGAATTGAAGTATAGATATCAAATATTAAGATACTGTATTATCTTGTCCGATACAGAAGAGGGAAAAATAAGGAACTAGAAGAAATAAACTGTTGTGATTAAATGAAGAAACTAGGGGTCACCAAATGAAATTAATAGGCAGCAGGTTTAAAACAAATAAAAGGAGGTTCTTCTTCACACAGCGCACAGTCAACCTGTGGAACTCCTTGCCGGAGGAGGTTGTGAAGGCTAGGACTATAACAGTGTTTAAAAAAGAACTAGATAAATTCATGGAGGTCAAGTCCATTAATGGCTATTAGCCATGATGGGTAAGGAATGGTGTCTCTAGCCTCTGTTTGTCAGAGGATGGAGATGGATGGCAGGAGAGAGATCACTTGATTGTTATCTGTTAGGTTCACTCCCTCTGGGGCACCTGGCATTGGCCACTGTTGGTAGACAGGATACTGGGTTGGATGGAACTTTGGTCTGACCCAATACAGCCGTTCTTATGTGGAAAAGGAAAGTCGACTGTAAGTAGGCTTGGCAGAATTGGAATTTTTTAAAATAATTTTGATGGATAATAGCAATAATTATTTTTAAGCTTTATTGTGATTTTTATCAATTTGAGTTTTCATCGTTGTGAGGGTATTATGGGGGAGGGTCAGACAACAGAGGGGGCCAGACCGTTATTATATGAAGACAGTAGACATTGAGATGCAAAAAGATCAAACTTTATATCCACTAAAACAGAAATTGTCAACATCACATGTCAAAATGTACAAAGTCAATATCCTTAAATCAAACTCTGCTAAGTTCTCGGGCAGGAATTTTCTTACTTTGCCTCTTTGTAAATGTAGATGATTATGGATGGAAATATGTTGTCACCGGTTTGTGCGTGTAGGGTGAAATTGACATTTACTGATAATAATCTTGTACTTTCAAACCTATTTATATCCTGTCTCTGCTTTGGGGTGGGGAAGGGGATGGGGCAATGCCTTTCTCTTGTGTCCTGTAGATAGAGTCTCTCCTCAGTGCTATAGTCAGGATTTCTGTTAGTTTGGCTTTCTGATATTGTCCTATCACGTCGTTGAAACAGTTCCTTCCCCTGTGCAACCTCATCCTTTCTGCACTGCATTTCACCTGCCTTCACGTTACCCAGTTACCTGCATCTTTGAGCCTGGAGCCCTTCACAATCCTCCCACACCAAAATAACATGGTAGCATCAGTAAATTTCCCCTCTCACTGTTCACCCTGTAATCCTGGGCCATTAATAAAATACTGAGCAGTCCTGAACCTATCTGTGATTGCTGGGACTCCTGTTAACCCCTTCCCCAACTCAGAACATATAAGTAACATCCTAACGCACTTTGCCGAGACCACAAAACTAGTCAGCAGGGATGAGTTTGTAGAGCTAAGGCCAGAAGGGACCATTTGATCTAGTCTAGATTAAACTGGAGAAATTCACCCAGATCCACCTGAACTGAACTCAGTAATTTGTGGCTGGCTAAAGTATCATCCAGGGACCACCAGGCCGTTGCTTATTCTGGGGTTGGTCTCTCTGAGTCTCTCCTGTGGCAGCTGTTCCATAATTAAATAGCCATTGGGCCAGCTACAGAACGAGCAATTGACTTCTTAGCCCAGTGGCCAGGGCATTTTCCAAAGAGGAGGGACTCCCAGGTTGGAGTCCCTGCTCCACTGCTTATTTCATTCACCTGGTGATTAAGGGATGTGGGTGGGGTGTCAGAGACCAGGGTTTAAGCCCCTAGTGTGACAGAGATTTGAAAACTGGTCTCCAGCCTCCTATGTACTCTAATCCCTTGGGGATGCAAAGATCACTCCTTCTAGTTGGTCTTCTGTGGGCAAGTGCTGACCTGGTCTGGGCACTTTAACTCCAGGCTGGTGCATTAATATGGACAGAAATTCCAGGGTATTAACGTGACCATATCACCATACAGCACTGAACAGCTGACCTCAGTGATCTTGTCCTGCTTTCACAACCACCATTAACTATTCCTATAACCTCTGATGAAGGATACAGACACAGTCTCATAGTGAAGATGTGCACCTGGGATGTGGCATGCCAAGGGATGTATCTGTATGACCATCTATAATGCAGATGGTGCCTTTAAGGGCTGAGCTTCTGTGGTAAAGCCTCCTTTCCCAAACCTGGACTTTAGCGTCCAAAATCTGGGTGCTTACCTGAAACTCCCCCAAGCTCACTACCAGCTTGGATATTTTCTCGCTGCCACCAACTAGGACTATTGGGGTTCCTAGTACCCCCCCCGAGTCACCCCAACCTTCCCCTGGGGGACCCCCAAGACCCAGAGCCCTGGGTCTCCCTCTCTTCTCTCCCAGCTTCCCCCCCTTTCCTGGGTTAGCCGGTGCGAGACTAGACTTCACTCTTTGAATACAACCGGAGAGGCAATCTAGCGTCCCCGAGGCTATGCATTCACAGCTAATCACAGCTAGCACACAAGGAGATTCCCCCTCCCTGGTCTCGTAGCAGTAACTAGAGAAAAACTTCAAACACAAGAGAACAGAGATGATTCTTTTTCTCTTTCCCCGTAGCCTGCTCTTTCCCTGGAAACAATAGGAAAATAGCCCACAGCCTGGCTTTTCCCTTCCCTTTGCCTCACTAGGAAAAGAAACTCCCACCAGTTTTCAAAAGAACTTTATATAAAAAGAAAGAAAATACAAAACAATAATCTTGCATTAAGAAACTCAATACAGGCTCTTGCTTATAAGAAAATATGAATAACCAGTCTGATTTAAAAGATAACCCCATTTAAACCAGTCCAGCAAATCAACACACCTGAAAATACAACACAAAGCTCATCACAGCCAAATTACTTTGTTTTCCTTTGTACTCACAGACTGTTAGTAGAATATTTGAGATGAGATGGAGTTAGAAGAAAAGCTTGTTTACCCACAGCCGAGGAAACAACAAAGACCCTGAGTATACAAATTCCCGCCCCTCTTTTAAACAACCCAGTTCTCTGATTGGTCCTCTGGTCAGGTGTTTGGTTCCCTTTGTTCCCCCTTTACAGGCAAAAGAAAATTAACCCTTACCGTACCTATCTACTTATGACAGCTTCCCAGACAGAGTCCAGGCTGGTGCTGTGACACTCTTGTTTGGCACACACAGGAAGAGCAGGACACAGAATAAAGCCAGGGCCAGGCACCGCTACCCTAATACTGCTAATAATGTGCAAGTTCTAATGAGTTCCCCATCTGGGCTGGGCTACCATAATCCTACTAATAAATGTGCATTTCCTAATAGAGCCCAGTCTTGGGTGGGTCCCCTCCAGCTGCTTCCATAATACTGCTAATCACGTGCATGTCATAATGGGTCCCCATCCCATTTGGCTACCATAATCCTACTAATAAATGTGCACTTCATCATGGGGGCCCAGTCTCAGTCAGGGACCCCTCCTGCTGCTACCGTAATACTGCTAATCATGCACATGTCATAATGAGTCCCCTTCCTAATGGGGCTACCATAATCCTACTAATAGATGTGTACTTTGTCATGGGGCCCAATCTCCTGCTGCTACCATAATACTGCTAATAACATGCATACTATAATGAGGTACCCATCTTGGGTGGGCTACCATATTCCTAGTACTAAATGTGCACATCACCTTGGGGTCCAATCTCCAGCTGCTACTGTAATACTGCTAATAATGTGCAACGCACATGTTGTACACTACAGCATTGATTTTTAAGTCCAAAGAAAAGGGAGGGAAGTGAGATGGATTTTAGCTGGAATCCTCAGCAGACATAGAAAGGCCCAGAAATATCCAGGATTAGGGTGTGGCTGATTTTGGACATGCTCAGTCACTGGTTCTCAAACCGGACAGGAAGTTTTCATTAAGGGCAAGCAGTCTTGCAGCCTTCAGCCTCTGAGAGCTGAGCCAATCAGAGTGCAGGGGCAGCGTGGGAGATTATAAATACAGGAGTTAAAGGCCACCCTGCAGATTCTACAGCTGATTAATGGAAGAGCAATGGGGGTATCTGCTGGGAGGACTGATCCCAGCACTGGCCTGCTTTGGATCAAGGTAAATGCTATTCCAGCCTCACCTACTAGGGAGTCCCTCCATTAACATCATGTCTGATCGCTATGGGGTGCTCTGTGGACATGGAGGGGGAGCAGGCAGGCTGTCAGACAGGTGGCATGCAGCCCCCCCCCCAGCCCCCGAGCACCGGGCGGTCAGGCAGGTGGCATGCAGCCCCCCCCCCCCCCCCCCCGAGCACCGGGCGGTCAGGCAGGTGGCATGCAGCCCCCCCCCAGCCCCCGAGCACTGGGCGGTCAGACAGGTGGCATGCAGCCCCCCCCCAGCCCCCGAGCACCGGGCGGTCAGGCAGGTGGCATGCAGCCCCCCCCCAAAGCCCCCGAGCACCGGGCGGTCATGCAGGTGGCATGCAGCCCCCCCGTCCCCAAGCACCAGGCAGTCAGGTGATGTGCTGTCCTCCCTATGCCCCTCAGCCCCAGTGCCTCTAGCTCCCCCAAGCACAGGGCAGGCAGCCCCAGTGCCTCCAGCCCCACTCAAGTGCTGGGCAGCACGGCCCCGGCAGCCCCAGTTCCCCCAAGTCCCGGCCACCCCAACCCCAGTAGCACTGAAGAGGAACAGCCTGCCTGGGCTGGGGGAAAGGGCAAAGCAGGATGGGGCTTTGCGAAGAAACATGGGCAGGGCCACGCAGGGCTGTCTGGGGAGGCATAGCCTTCCCCAGACTATTGGACGCATCTCTCAAGCCTGACAGGTGTTTGTCCAGCCTGTTCTTAAAAACCTCCACTGCCAGGGATTCCACAACCTCTCTTGGAAACCTGGTCCCGAGCTTAGCTAGAAAGCTTTTCCTAATATCTAACCTACATTTCCTTGCAGCAGTTTAAGCCAATTCCTTGTTGTCCTGCTGTCGGTGGACATGCAGAACAACTGATCGCTGTCCTCTTGATAAAACCTTTTTCGTAGCTGCAGACAGTTATCAGGTCCCTCCTGAGCCTTCTCCTCTCTAGACTGAACATGCCCAATTTTTTCAATCTTTCCTCATAGGTGGGGTGAAAGTCAGTTCAAGGGCTTACCGGTACGCCGGAGTCCTGAGCAGGGGCATGGCCTCATATGGGAGAGGAGGGTCCTTTAAAGATTTAAAGGCCCTGGTGTTCTAGCTGCAGCTGGGAGCCCCGGGTCCTTTAAACCGCCCCTGGAGCTACCAGCTGCAAAGGTGTATGGGAGCCCTGGGGCAATTTAAAGGGCTCGGGGCTCCAGCCACCACTACCGCAGCGGAGTCCCAGCCCTTTAAAGCGCCGCCTGAGCTCCGCTTCCTGAGGCCCAGGGCAGTGGCGGCAGGGCTCGGGAGGTGATTTAAAGAGCCCGAGGCTTTTAAATCTCCAGCCTGGGGAAGCCGGTCCGGTCTGGCACATCATACGAGCTCGTGCACTCCAGAGGATTAGCCTTTTTCTGCAAATGTAGCACCTTGTTGGCTCAGATTCAATTTGTGATCTGCCACAGCTCCAGGTCCTTTTCTGTGGTATTCAACGTGTCTGCAATTGGTTTGACAGGATGGCCCTGGTCTCTCTGATGCGCCAACAGCAGGAACTGAGTTCTTGAGTAGAAAACAATGAGTGGTGTGTGAATGGGGAAGGAGAGGGAGTTTCTGCCCCATAGACAAACTTTGTTCTTTAGAGGTCACAGAACTTTGCTGTATCAGCTACCAAAAGGGAAGCTTTTTTGCTCCTTCCTGACTGCGTCTGCAGCTGTTTTACAACTGCGCCATGGAAATGTCTGTTGGTGTCACTAGCATAAATCTAGGCCTCAGTGAACCACAGCTCCTCCATGTTGAGCTCTACTTGATCTAAAAAGCTGGCAGCTGTGAAATTAAATGTGTAACAGTAAGTTATCGGTTACAGCACAGCTAAAACCGGTCTAAAGCAGTAGTGATAAGGCCTGTGCACCTTTAGCAAAAGGACAAGGTAACTCGCAGAAGGAAAACTCACTAATGAGCTGCAGTGGCCAAGATTACTTAATGCACCTACGCTTATGTAACTGCTACAGGGGGAGGAAGGAGGAGGGGGGGGGAAGAAAGAAGAAAGAGAAAAAAAACTTATAAAAGGGAAAAGCTGCTTGTGTAGGGGTGCATGATTTGAGGCGTTCGTCTCCTTGCACCGCTTTGAGATCTCAAATAAGCTTTGCTTGCTTCTCCACCCTGGTGTGTGTTCATTGGCACTACGCACTCTGGGCAACGAACCACTGTTGCTTGCCTCAGGCACCCTCTGTGCCTGCAACATGTCTGTGTGCTGTCCCCAGCTGCTCTGTTCCCCACCTGAACTGTCCTTTCAGAAGGGCTGGTTTTGTTTTCATGGCCAGAGTTGATTTCTTCTGCCACTACGTTTCATGTTTGGCTGCAGCTACGAGTCACCCTGGCCAGGCGTCTTCAGCTGCGTGTTGACCTTCTTTCTGTCAGTGAGCGAAGAGGGGAACAGCAGAGTTAGAAATGAGCTTTTCTTTGTTCTAAATCATAATCTGTTCAAAAATGAGGCCACTACTCCTGATTTTAGCCCCCTCCTATGCCTCAGTTGTTTATGTCCTAACACTTGCCCTCCAACCAAAGTTAATTGGAATTTCTACTAAAGTCTCCTTCCATGTTTAATATATTTTGTCCTCTGCACCATCCAAACTCATGGCTTTATGGGTAAATTCCTCCCTTTGTTCCTCCATGCATATTTCTCCAGTCTGGATGTACTGCAGCTGTTCTCTGTCCTCTCTTCACTCCCTTCTCCCTTGCCTATTTCCACTGATGTCAGTGGGGTCAATCTGGATTTACACTGGGGGTCATCGAAAGGAGAACCTGGTTCCTCATCTCCTGTTTGAAGTTAATCTTGCCAGCCTTTTTCTGTATCCTCATATCTCAGCTGTCCTGCCTCACTTATTTCTCCTCTTTGGTATCGATAGCCTCGCTCACCCTTTCTACCTTTTCTTTTTAGGGTTGTTCCTGGAACTGGATTTGGGAGAGATCCTCTCTGCTGATTTTATTTCCTATTTGAATCTGGGATCCTACCATGGAAGCTCTTGTTTGGAGCTGAGGTTACTTAAGTGCAAAACCCGCCGACCCGATTCCAGGGATTCAAAAAGGAAATGTCTAGTTAAAGGACCCATTGTTAACTTAACTTACCATAACACCCATACGCCACGTTAAGCTCTTGCCACCTGGGTGCGCTTCCAGAGCAAACTCCCATGAACGATCAACAGATGAAGAGACAATGCGCACATTGCATTCTGCTAGCTCGTATTCTAATGCAAAACCTTAACTCTATCTCCAGCAATGTGAACGCACATTTATTTTTGACATCTCTACCCTAGTTAGGTGTAGGATATGTTGAGAGTCTGGACTTGAGGTTTGGCATTAGACCGAGTCAGAAGTGGCTGGGGGTGCTAGGATTCCCTCTGAGATCTTTTTCTACTTGGGTTATCTACCTCGTCCAGTTCCAGGAGAATGCTTCATCCAGTTCTCTGGGGTCCAAAAACTCAGTTCGACTCCAGCTCATCACTGAGGCTACTTTATTAGGCGGGGGGTTAGGTACAGGATGATAACATAGTTCCAAATCATGTCTCACATTCCACAATTTATTGACATTTTTGCTAGTTAGTACCATCTGTACTTCTTGGACCTAGCTGGGTTGGACATCATATTGCTCATGTAAGGACCAGTCACTTTGCAGATGGTGGAAGGACCAACTGGTTGTGACACTTAAGACAGAAAATATCATGTTGCCTCTATATAAATCTACGGTACTCTCATATGTTGAATACTGTGTGCAGATTTGGTTGCCCCATCTCAAAAAAGATATATTGGATTTGGAAAAGGTTCAGAAAAGGGCAACAAAAATTATTAGGGGCATGGAATGACTGCTGTCAAGGCTGATTCCCCACTCTGGCACTTCGAGTGCAGAAGGTGGGGCCCACAAGGATTCTAAAAATTAATCCTGGCCACTCCAGGCTGGTATTACACTCCCAAGATTATTGTTTCACTCTGACCTTGGATGGGTAGATGCTGCCACCACCCAAATGCAAAAAACCCCTTTGAACCCAGGAAAGCGCACTTGGGAATTCCTTCCTGTGGGGTACCCTCAAGCCCTTTCATCCCCCTCAGGGGAAGAGCTGAGAAATAAAACAAAGGAAATCAGCTGTTGCCACAAGCTAATTTAACGACGTATACACAAACCTCTTAGGACACAAAAATCCGGTCCTGTTCTTAAAAACGGTAAATTTTATTAAAAACAAAAAGAACGAAAATGCATTTGGAATGTAGGCTTTTTGCTAGATCTTAAAAAAAAAAAAATTACAAAAATTAAGCATCAAGATAGCTCTCTTGCGGTTCAGCTTAAAGGTTACAAGCAAAACAAAAGCATCTGGGGTTAGTACAGAGGAGTCCACAAGCCAATAAAAAAATAAAAGAAATAACCCTAATCACATCTTCCTAGACATTGCTTGATTTACTTACATTTCCGGGGTTCAGTTTAGGTATGAGCTGATGGTTTTTCCTACCTGGCTTAAAGCTTCTCACAGCACAACTGCACCCTGTTCCCCTCTTTCCTGGAGAACAACACACAGACCAAGGGATGTTTGTTTTTTCCCCATTAAAAAAATTTCTAGCCTTCCCATTGGCTCTTTTGGTCAGGTGCCCACTCCTTTCCTTTTACCTGTGGGCTTGTTAACCCTTTACAGGGAAAGCAAGTAGAGAACAGCTACTAAGAAGAATTTTATAGGTCACTGGCTGGCTGGGTCCATAAAAGGGAGTCCCCCCCTGCCGTTATTTATCACAGCTGCCATATGAGGAGAGATTAATAAGACTGGGACTCTTCAGCCTGGAAAAGAGACGGCTGAGGGGGAATATGATAGAGGGCTATAAAATCATGACTGATGTGGAGAAAGTAAAGAAAAGTGTTATTTACTCCTTTTCATAACACAAGAACTAGGAGCCACCAAATGAAATGAATAGGCAGCAGGTTTCAAACAAACAAAAGGAAGTATTTCCTCACACAACCCACAGTCAACCTGTGGAACTCCTTGCCAGAGGGGGAGAAGATGGTGGGAAATTCTGGAGGGGTAGGATGAAGTAGCTGCTATTCTGTATTCTCTGCTGTACATCTTACAATCCAAGAAGTAAGTCTCCATTTACAGAATTTGAATGCGTCAATGTTACTCACCGTTGGCTTATCATAGGTACAGGGTACAATTGCCATGCTAAGATTAAAAACAAAAAAAAAGCTGCAATGAAGGTCTGTGAGTTTTATAGCCTGCAAAGTGCAATGGAAAATGAAGAAAGAAAGATTAATAGTGGAGGAGCAATTTTTGTTCCTTCTTTTCCCTTTAGCAAAATAGAGCTTTTTTTTCTACTGGTTGCATTTTTGTTGCTATCATTCCTCATTTATATGCTAGTCATTCTTAGATGGTAAAAAAAAAAATCAGTGTACTTCACTGTCAGCATGACACCAGAGAACCTGTTGTGAAATACACCCGCGGGGGAGGTGCCGCCAAGCCAGCTCCTCAGCAGACCAGGGACTGCGTTAGGAAGTGTACGCACACCCGAGTAAGATCCCCTGTGTTGCTTATAAGAAACTTCACTTCATCCTTTGAGATCAAATCTCTCACGAGAAGGGAATCCCTAAAACCGAGCAAAGCCCTCTTAAATCATTTAGGACATTCCCTGAGTGTTTGTGACCATGCTGACAGACACACACAGGAGTCAGAGGGCAATATCTTACTGCCAGACTAAGAGGCCACCAGCAGGGTAGTATAAAGGGTCGGTGAGAGAGATGTCCTCTTTCCTTTCTCTCAGTAGTTGTACCTATAAGATTGACTGATTCCTAAGGGCTGGGGAAGCCAGCTGCAGGGTGAAGAGAGGATGTGCCTCTGGTTTCGGGCTGGATCGTGTATAATTTAAGGCCAGAAGGCATTATGCTTATAAGAAGCACACAGGATATTTTTCAGGGGAAAAGGCCATAGGCCGCATTTATTGAAGATACAATTAGCATGTGCACTCAATCACATCACACACACACACACGAGTCCCGCCAGTCGATGTTGGATACATAGGAGCCATCCCCGGTTCCTCCCTAGAACATCTGGTCTGGTGATGGCCTTCACACTTATTTCTTAACACACACATTCCTCATTCACACACAACATAGAATTGATTTACACAGAGCATTTGAACAGGAACATCAAATTGCAGTGCAGGAGAAAAAAATCATTGCATTCTTTTATTTATTTCAAAATACTAAACTTACAACAAAGTGGTGACCCTAAAAGGTCTGTTAATGGCTTGAAATCAGCTCAGACACAGAATTATACAAAATACAAACATAAAATCCTAAACGGTCTGTTACTGCCTTGAAATCAGCACAGATACAGAATTATACAAAATACAAACATAAAATCCTATTACTACAAAGGGACCATGAAATCATCCAATCTGACCGCCTATATATCACAGGTTTCAGAATGGTAGCCGTGTTAGTCTGTATCAGCAAAAACAATGAGGAGTACTTGTGGCACTTAAAAGACAAACAAATTTGGAAATAATCTTTTGTGGGCTAAAACCCACTTCATCAGATGCTTGGAGCGGAAAATACAGTAGACAGATATCTATATCTATATATACACACACTACATTAAAAGATGGGATTTATTTTACCAAGTGGGGGGTCAGTTCTAACGAGACAATTCAATTAAAGTGGAAGTGGGCAATTATCAACAGGACGAAGTGGGGGTTTTCTTGGGTTTTTTTTGTCTTTTCCAGGGTTTGCATGCACAGGGGGTGGGACTCAATGTACCTGGGTGTTACTGGTTTAACGAGGTGAGGGGAGAGGGAGTTTGTTGTTACAGAGGACCGGAGAGGGACCCCAGCCCAGGAGACACAACCGGTTCTG
>NC_133772.1:3059513-3141441 GCF_003597395.2 Chelonoidis abingdonii
ACAAGAAGGTGTGAGTAACAACAGGGGGAAATTAGCATGGGGAAATTAGTTTTTAGTTGTAGTGACCCAACCACTCCCAGTCTATATTCAGGCCTAATTTGATGGTGTCCAGTTTGCAAATTAATTCCAGTTCTGCAGTTTCTCATTGGAGTTTTTTTTGAAGTTTTTTTGTTGAAGAATTGCCACTTTTAAGTCTGTTATTGAGTGGCCAGGGAGATTGAAGTGTTCTCTTACTGGTTTTTGAATGTTATAATTCCTGATGTCTGATTTGTGTCCATTTATTCTTTTGCATAGAGACTGTCCAGTTTGGCCAATGTACATGGCAGAGGGGCAATGCTGGCGCATGAAGGCATAGATCACATTGGTAGACACGCCACATTTGAAAGATGGCACCACACTCATATTTTTGAGGTATCACATAGTTATGTGTTGCAAAATAAAACCAATTTTCTTACTTTCAGTCTCCATTTGAAAGCTGAAAATTGTACCTGAGTTTTCCATAATTTTTCACAGATCACAAACTCTCACACTTTTAATGAGTATTTAAATAAGACGTCACCAACTGTTGTTCTGCTGAATTAAAATGAACTGCCATTTAAATGGATTTTCTCAGCATGTTGGTTATTTCATTCTGAATGCTTCCTCCAGGCTCTCCAGAGCCTGCTCTTTGGTTATTTTTTCCTAATCCCCTGGGAGATCAGCTGGTTCAGCATGATACCTTTCAGCAAATTCTTGATTGAACTCCTTAAAAACAAACTTCCAGTAATCAGAGGCATTGATGCTGGGGTCCGGCTGGATGCACCAGTCGGGAAAAATAGTGCGATAATCTTTAAAAGGATGATTCTCCCATTGCGTCTTCGAGCATTGGAATGTGCCATTGGCAACCACAGCAGAGGAGCATACGTCATAAAAGAGTATGTGTGTTTCAATGGATCTGTAACTCCCTAATCCTTGAGGCCGATGTACCAATGCAAAATGCTCCTTATGATCAGTACCTACTGCCTCACAGGGGACTTTACAGAATAGACACTGCTTCCTGCAGCCAAACACTCGCTTCAAGATTTCATCCTGGGGCTTCACTGACAGAAGGGAGAGTTTAAACTCTATTTCCAAATTTTTAAATTCCACTAAGATTTGTTGCTCCAGGTCAGAAAGGAAAGTCTGAATGAAAGCAGAGAATTTCTCAGTGTTAATGGAGTTTATAAACCGTATCCCCACTAAGCTGTCTTTGGAAATGACCAGATCTTTCTGAAGCACTTGGCAAACGTTGTCCATAAAGGCCGAAACTGTGTTAGATTTATCTTCGGAGTTTTCCAGAGCACCCCTGACTCTCTCTATTACAGTGGCAAGAATCTCTCTCTCCAAATCTTCCAGGCCTTCGTTCTCACTGTAGTGATCAATCAGGTGTCTCTGTATCCAGGTTTTCACAAAATCTTCATAGTTTTCAATATATCTCACATAGTTGTAAAAATCATTTTCCTCCAACAATTTTTTCTGTGTGGTAAATTGGAAAAAGCTCCGGCTGGCGTAATCAATGGACTGTCCGCTTCTCAGAATGTCATCTGCCATTGCTATTCCTAACCTCTTATTCATGCAGTCCACCAGGGCAGGTTTCAGACACTGGTCACAGAAATCCCTGGCTCTTTTGTGACTTACCTCTTTGTCTAAGTAAATATCTTTCAGGATGGAGAAATACTGAAGTTTAAGTTCCTTTGGACTTTGCCAAGGATCAGTTTCTTGCAGAAAACGATTGTGGATTTCTTGAAACACGCTAGCAGCTTCTCCCAAAATGTGAAGCTTCAGATCAACTTCAAAGCAGCCACTAGTGTGAAGTTTTGAAACATCCTCCTGTTGGAGTCTCATTGATCATAGACAGCAATTCTCTGCAATAGATTTTGTTATAGTCTCCTTTGGAATTTGCTTTTTCACCAATGTAAGCAGAGCACTGGCGCATTAAGGATGTAGCAAGTTCCTCTGCTTTATGACAGCTTTCCTTTGTGAATAGTTCCTTCAAAGTTTCAGACCACGCTAAATCTAAGTATTCTTTTTTCATTGTGAAAGAGCTCATTGAATAATGTAGCAAGCTCCGAGCTTCTTGATGCATCAGTCTCCCTCGAATCTTCAGGTCCTCTTCCAGCAGGCTTTGCATTTCTTGAAAAATTGAGCGCTTCATTGAAGAAAACAGCATTGACTCGGACAACACCTCTCTTCACATTGCCTGGAATTCCCGCTCCAGTTCCTCGTTATTTAGTTTACGCTCACGACTCCTGCAGTCTTCCAGAAGCTTGTCAACTTCCTGTTCAATTATTTTCCTGAACTCAGCCTCGCTATTGTAATACTTACAAAGGCGCTTTCTATTGTTCTTTGCTCTCTCCAGCTGATGGTGTGAATAATGGTGAAATGTAGAGGTTGTGCTTCTTGTGCTCCTGATGAAATCTTTTTTGATCTCTAACATGTGCATGCTTGATGCTCCATCTTTTATATATTTTTCCAAACACTCAAAAATCTTGTCTTCTTCATGCTTCAGTTTCTGCTGGGTTCCCTGACTTAACTGGGCAAAGAGCTCACTCTCCAGTTCATCTGGTGCCTGATTCTGGATGATAGTTTCTTGTTCAGACAGCCAGAGATGCATATTCTTTTGGAACTCCCGTTCTAGTTCAGAAAACTTGGCAGACAACTGGTTGTAGGCCTCCGTGGCAAGGGGGTTTCTGAAGCTGAAGCAGAAGTTCTCGTGCTTCAGTGCGTTCCACAGGCTCTTCAACCATTCGGTAAACTGGGGAATGTTTTTGGGAGCAATCTCAACTGAATGGATCTGTATCAATTGAAACAGGTGTTTCTTCAGCTCCCCCACGCTCTCGCTGTATTCCAAGTTCACTGGCGCCATGGGACGGACTCCGTGCCACAGGCTGGGGAGGTACCAATCTTGTATTTCTGGATCATAGTCCATAATGTCTGAGAATGTCAATTCTTTGTGTAGTTTTTCCATCCTTGCTGCAGCTTTGGTCATTTCATCCAGCTGCTCCAGGAGGTGTTTCCTGTCCCTCATGTTTGGTCCATGCACAGACACATCATTGACATTCTGATGAATAAATAAACACTGTGGTTTTTGCCTAATTTCCTTTATTCTAAGAAAGGCATGGACCACAATTTGGAGAACATCCTTCATTTCAGTGGAGTTCTCCATGGCCATGTTAGCAATGGTTACGTCACTCAGTCCAATCACCAGTGTGGCCAGCTCATTGTCGTGTTCATAATTATCCTCCAACCTGGCCAGTTCAGGGGCTTTCAGTCCTTCTGTGTCTATCACCAGGATGAAGTTACAGCCCAGCTCCTGCTGAAAGTTCTCTGCCACTTTAATGAGGGACATGAAGGCTCCTCGTGTACATCGGGCACTGCTCACTGCAAACTGCAGGCTGAACATGGTGTTGAGGAGGGTGGATTTCCCAGTGCTCTGATCTCCCAGCACTGTTAGAACCAGCATTCTGGACCTTTCCCCCAGCTTGGTATGGAGCTGAGTCAGAACATCTGTCACTCACTGCAGTGGGATGTTGGCGGCATCCCCATCGATCAGCTCCATGGGAAACCCTTCCAGGATCAGGTCAGCTGCTATGCCTGGAAGATGGATGAATTGCCTTTGGCTTTCTGCCATGTTACCTTCTTTAACCATTGAGCATTCAGCCTGATAGAACTGCACCAACTCACGCAGGAAATGCTCCATACCCAAGGAACTGGCAGAGATTAATTCACCCAGTTCTTCTAGCTTTTGTGGGTCACCTGCCAAAGCATTATACTGAGCTTGTAATGTGGAATGTTCATCCTTAGCAAATGTGATCCAGCGTATATTTCAGCCATTTGAGGAAGTGATGTTTTTCCACTGCGGTCAGTTGTTCTAGTCCATTGATGAATTTAATCAGCCCATAGTTAAGCTCACAATTATTTTGCTGGGCATGAAGCTCTGACAGTTTTTCTTTCAGCTGCATTTTATAGTCTTCAGGAGGAACAGTTCCTTGTTCTTTCATTCTGCACAGCTTTTTTTCTACTTTAGTCACGGTATTCCACAGATCTCCTTGGAGTTTCAGCATTTCTGCCTTGCAGTAGGTCACATCTCTCATATTCATGGTAATTTCTCTAGCCCACTTGCGTCCGCTCTGACATTCCTCAAAGTCCTCATCTACCTGGACACCTAATTCACATGCTGCCATAGCCATGTCTTTCATATTTACTCTCTTGTTAGAGGAGTTCATTATGTTTCGTATCATGCTCTGGAGATTTTCTACAACTTCTGTCTCATTTGTGCTGTTGCTTTTCTCCAGCACATTTAATTTGTTCAGTTTCAGCACTGGGGCTAATTTATTAAGGAATTCCTGAGTTTCACTCTGTTTGCCGGACTCGTAATTGAGGATGAAGTTGTATTTAGTGGCTGATCCCTGCAGGGATGATAACAGCACGTATTGTCTCACTGATGCCCTCAGTAACTATGAACACTGCTGAGGAGACCTGTGTTAAAAAGCTGAACTGTAGCCAGTGTGACTCAATGTCTCCACACAGGTTTGTAACCGCAACGGGCTCTGGGAAAAGATCTGAACTCTCCTTCTCCCCAGAGAAATACCAGGAAATCTCAACCAGCCCATCTGCGATTTCCCGAGGGATGTTCCCAGACTCCATGTTCCGATGGATGAAGAAATCGTGGTGCTGCTGGGAGGGGCTGAGAACCATATTGAGGAGTTTGGACTTGGAGAAGCTGCAGCTCCCCAGCCGCACAAAGAAATGGTTGGCATTGCTGTGCGAACCAGGCTCTCCTCTCTGAACCCTCTTCTCTCTGCCAGGGAGTGCGGCCTCCACTTCCTCACAATGTCCCTCATGGCCCACAGCAGTAGGGTGCACTTGGGGGTGTCGAGGGCAGGTAGCAGCAGAGGGAGGGCAAACTGGCACATGGACATTCTGGACAGGATCGCCTGCTGCAGGAAACTGTCTGAGCAAAACAGAACAGCACAGAGAATGTCGAGGGGGTGCAGAGAAGCTCTGGCATCTGAGTTGCTGTGGTGAAGAATATTGCCACCGTCACCTTGTCCACCATTCTTCTCACTGCTGGCTTGGTCACCAGTTGCTTCCTGCCAAAAGTTTGTGTTTCTGGCCATCCCATTCAGAGCCATGACTTTCGTCAGAAAATGCCACGGTAAATCCCCTAATGCCTGAGGAGTCCAGTCTTTTAGACTTTCTGGGTTGATTTTCTGAAGATCCCTCAACCCCAGCTTCGTGCTTTTGTGCTGGTACATCTTCAGTTTGGACAGGAGGTCCTGGAGTGCTCTCCTTCTCTCTGCAGAAAGAGACTAAAGCATGAGCATGTTTCAGAACTGATATTTAAAATATGCATACCAGATGTGGTGAAAATTGTGGTCTTCACATTCAAGTTTGAGTGAAAAAGGGGAAAAAACACCCAGATTTTTTGGAGCATGAATGGGCAAAGAAATGGTCAATGAAGTTAAACTTTTCAGTTCTATTCGTTACCTCTTCAGTTCCTTGAACCCTGTTCTGTTCTCTTTGTGCAAATTTAAACAAACCTACCTACCAATCAAGCCAACCCAGCAAAGCAAATAACCCCAAACAACCAAAACCAAACCTCTTTGCCTCAGAATCTTCAAAAGTATTTAGGGCCCTAATTTCTATTGATTTCATGCTTCTCTCTCATTGAACATCTAATGACAGACAGTCCCCATGCTCTTTCCTCCCCCATCAAAAGATAGTCCCAGCAGCAAATGCTTTTATGCAGTATTGTGAAGACAGCTCTGCAATTTGAGCTGTGAAACCCAAAGTATATGAAACTTGTGCCTAATTCTGCATCATTTCATGCGGGTGTTTCTATTTGGATCTAATAGGTTCTAAGCTGGTGGAGAACCAAGGGCATACAAACAAGGCTTTTTGCTTGCTAAGGTAGTTTCTCCATGCTTAGCTCACTGATTGTCATCAAACAAGGAAATAAATAAGTTGGTAATTGCTAAAAGCATCATGTTGTGCTAACTTTAAAACTATGAAGATAATAACTGCATCTTTAACATTTGTAAGGGTTTTTCAAAACCACCTGGGGGATCTAGGAGAACATGTTATGCGGTGCAAGGATCTCACAGCTGTGAGATATAACAACAGAAAAATCAGTTAGGACCAAAACCTTCCCTGCAGCAAGTGGCGCTTGGACCAGGCTTGGCTACTTGTGGGCTGGGGAGGCAGGAATCCTTTCCCACTAGGTCGAAGAGAAGAATAATTCCATAGCTGTTCCTGCAGCCCTGAGGTTGCAGTCATATGGGCCTCTTCTGCATTTTCATTCTGCACAAAGAAAGTTCAGGAACGGGAACAAGGGGGGACTCACAGGCTCTGTCTCTGCTCCCCACGCAGCCCTCCACCCCCTTGCCCCAAATTCTGCCACAAGACTGTTATGATCACAGCCTGCACGCTGAGGTTAGAGAAAAACATAACATGCTCTTGCTGGAAGATGACAACGTGGTCCCAGTTTTCCTGGACATTGCATCTTTTTTAAGCCTCCTTTCTGAGTCCAGGTAGATTTTTCTAATGCCCGGGTGTGACGTTCCCCTCTTGTGTTATCTGGCCTGGTGATCTTCTAGGTCCCTCTAATCCTTGACTCTGAGAGCCAGCCTCATCCTGCTCTGCTGTGAGAACCCCTACTCCTGGGCTGTTCATGCACAACCTCTGGCATGTAAGCTGCTCCCAGGTATGTGCAAGCGAATGACGCTAGCCAATATCTCTGGTCCCAGAAACAATCCTAGGAACTCCTGTGATGAAGTGGGAATGTTCTTGATGTGCTCTTTGAATACTGAGTGGGGAGTATTGACCTGGGAAGGTTGCAGGGGAGTTTTGCTGGAACTGTCTGCATTGGGGAAGGGAGGATACCTGAGCATGTAACATGAGGACCCAGGAGGGGGGTTGGAGGCCAGGTAACACCTCTGCCCGGGAAACTGGACAAACGACTCAAAGACTGGGGGAGGAGCCGGGGGGAGGCTGAGTGAGAGGCTGGAGGGAGTTTCAGTTTTTGGAGCTGGGTGAGAAATGGAGAGGAGCGCCCGACCAACAGGGCTGTGGCCTCCCTGGGGCCCCCAGATGGGCCTAACTAAAGGGGTTCCCGTTGTCTGTATCAGCAAGACCTGTTTTGGACTGTGTTCCTGTCGTCTAAATAAACCTTCTGTTTTACTGGCTGGCTGAGAGTCACGGTGAATCGCAGGAACCTGGGGGTACAGGGCCTTGTCTCTCCCACACACCATGACACCTCCGTCTTGAAGTGTCCAGTCATGCTCACTGGGTGTTTATATAAGTTTGTCAATTTAACTAAGAAATTGATATGTACCAGGCTTCTCCCAAGGGGAGCCTCTGACACACTGCAAACCAAACACACTGCTTCAGGTAGAATAAACAAGCAGATTTATTAACAATAAAGGTAGATTTAAGTGATAAGTCAAAGCACAATAAGTCGGATCTGGTCAAATGAAATAAAAGCAAAACACATTTTAAACTGATCTTAACGCGTTCAATGTCCTTAAAACTTAGATGCTTTTCACCACAGGTTGGCTCTTCAGCCCGGCTCTCCCCTTTGATCAGTGGTGGTTGCTTGGTGGTGGTGGTGTCTGTAGATGTAGATGGAAGAGAGAGCACATGCCAAAATGTCTCTCCCTTTTATCATGTCCTTGCTTCCCTCTTGGCTTTGCCCCCTCCCCTTCAGAGTCAGGTGAGCATTACCTCATCGCAGTCCCAAACTGCCCAAAGGAAGGGGGTTGACTCCCTCCAGGGTCTAACAGATTCTTGTGTTGCTGCTTAAGCCAGTGTTCATTGTTCCTGTGAGGCTAGGTTTTTCCCATCCATGCCCTGATGAGGTGTGAACTGCCTCTCTGTTCTTGGAGAGATTTTGCCTGGGCTTGCTTTAAGCCCTGAGGATACATTTTCAGCCCCATATATATACCTCTACCCCGATATAACGCTGTCCTCGGGAGCCAAAAAATCTTACTGTGTTATAGGTGAAACCGCATTATATTGCTTTGATCCGCTGCAGTGCGCAGCCCTGCCCCCCTGGAACACTGCTTTACCGGATTATATCCAAATTTGTGTTATATCGGATCGCGTTATATCGTGGTAGAGGTGTACATGAAATTATAACCTATAACCTTACTATAACGTTACTGTAACAATTAATGTAACGTCACTATAACAACCATGCTTAGTGCATCATGAGCGTTCTGAAGACACCCAACATGACAATCGTTGCATTGGATACCAATCAAACATTTTATAAGATGAACATGGGGGTGTAGGGTGTTCCCCCAATGTACAGAGCACCACACTGGGGTTTTTGCAGAGCAGATATTGCTGCTCAGAAAGATTCCCTATTGGTCCACTTCTCAATTGGTCCCTCCCCCCTGCATCAGCAGCTGATTAGTTCATTCCCCTGCAAGCCACAGATGCCAGATCCTGCCCACGCTGACCCTGGTTCCCAGCCATGGGCAAGGGACGGGGGGATCCTGCAGGGAGGCGCTAACTGATGGCTGTTGCTACATCCTGGGCTTGTGCCAACTGCCCTGCTGGAGTGACACTGTCCCCCACCTCCAATGAGTACCTCCCACCACAGGTGCCTCCTCCAGAAACCCCAACTGTATCCCCAGCTCTCCTCCTTTCCCCTAGTTCCTCTCTGCTCCCCCAGCTCTCCCCCGCCCGCCCAGGCAGTGTCCTCTTTTTGAGAACCTGGAACGTTCATAAAAGAAAATACCTTTAAGAAGTTCTTCCCCCACCATCTCTGGGTCTTGGTGAGTCTCTGATTCCTGGTCTGGATTTGAACCACCTAGAAAGACATTATGGGTACTTAAAGATCCCCTTGATTAATTTCTCAAATGCATCTTTGTTCCTAGCTACACAAATAAGCCAACTCTAAGATTGGGAGTCAGTCTCTAATTTCGGCAAAATAATCTGACAGGTGCAGTGAATTTCTCTTGAATTCTTGGTTCTTAAAGTGCATTCTGCATAGAGCGAATCTGGATGTTTTACAGGCTGTGCAACGATGACAAAGGACATTCCCCATTAATATGTACATACAGGTCTGTCGCATCTTAGGTGCGTTTAACATGCGCAATTTCAGCTTTATGTGGTTGGCAAAAAAAAAAAAAAACCAAACAAAAAAAAGAGAAAAATAACAATTTAAATACTGTACCTGTAGTGCTGGTGATTCCGCCCACCATTACACTCAATGTAATTTTGACTATACGCGATTTTTGCTTTACGCGCTAACTGCGGAACATAACCCCAGCGTAAAACAAGACAGAACTGTATTTATGTGGGTGAGACACCTCTGATTTCTCACTCTGATTTCAAATCATATTTTAGATCTTATTCATTCCATACTTTCCTAGTTTAGCCCTAGCAATATAGTCTCACCATTCTTTGTTTATGCAGACTCTTCGCAACGCTGGGTCAATATAGCCACATAAATATATTTTTTGGTTTGTACCAAACATGGCAAGAATGAAAGCTCACTAAGCAGAGGACATATCTCTTGATGGAAACATACAGGCAAACAATCCAACTTTTTTTTTTTTTTTTTTGCTTTTGTTGAAAACCGGGAGAAGGAAAAAAGTAAAACCTGGATCTGAAGAGAGAACACAGATTACCCAAGAAGTATACAAATACACCTAAAATCTAAGAACTTTCTGGAACCTTCTTGCAAACTCCTGAGATGCCTAAAGCATATGGAGAATTAAGGGCATATTTTATCTAGGCTCATGCACACACACAATGCAAAGCAAATGCTGCACAGGGAAGTTGCAGAAGAGTGACCGTCAGAGAAGGGGTTTTATCCCTCCAGGTCTTGTTTCTTACCAGATCCTGTTGTTTTTGTCAATCTCTCTGCCAGGTCTTGCTCCAGGGGATGTTTCCAGAGCCTTCCTGCAACTGAATTTCACTCAGTTGGATTTAAATGTCTCAAACTCTTCTCCTGGGTCTTCCAGGGTTCCCAGCAGATGATCTCTCACCGTCTCCTCTATGCTGCTTGCTCAGAAGACAGAGCACAGCCTCAAGAAACTGCTTCTGTGCTTGCAAACAGGAAGCTCAGCAATGATTTGTTCCCAGAGATAAGCCAAAAATGAAACTAAAAGCTCTCCAGTGCACACTGCGTGGAGCAGCCCCCCTGCCTCCCCTCTGTCAGAGCTGCTCCGCACAATGTGCCCTGGACCAGGGCTGTGCATTTCACTTCCCACCCCAAATTCAGAGCCCCAGACACTGAGCTGACACTTCTGATCTTAAGGAGCTACTGTTGGTAGAGAAGTAACAGGTTATTAAGCCTTATTTCACCAAATTCATTCAGCGTCTGGGCTAGCTTAGTGCCATCCAGATGGCATCTTTCCGGTCAGCGGCTTCAGAGAATGTATCTTGTCTAAACGAATACCAGGAAAAATGGAGCAGAAGTCGCACCTTGTGGCACTACAGACTGTTGCTTAGGCCCAGTCTACACTTAAAATGTAGGTTAACTTAACTATGTTGCTCAGAGGTGTGAAACCCCCCCCTCCTTCTGTCACTATGCCTACCTAACTTTGAGAATGGATGCATCTAGGTCAGCAGTTCTCAAACTGTGGGTCGGGACCCCAAATTGGGTCATGACCCTATTTTAATGGGGCCACCAGGGCTGAGATTAGGGTTAGGGTTAAGGTGGGGAAGCACATGCAGCCATCTGTGCTCACCCCCTCAACTCCCCTCACACCCCGTGCTGCTCCACCAGGACAAGGTGAGAGGGCTGTTCTTCCATCCGCTGCTCCCCGATCAGGAGAAGGAACCCAGAACTCCCTGTCTTCCCCCAGCTGCTCCCAGCTCTGGGAAGGGGGCTCCAGGCTCACCCTCCCCCCTGATACAGCTGCTTCAAGGGGGCAAGAGAAGATCATAACTGGGCAGGAAGAGTCAGTGGGGTCAGCGCTGTGCAGTGGGGGATACCCATGTCCCTCTCCCCACTTCAGGAATGTCCCCATTGACTCTGCGCTAGTCTCTGCACTGTTCCTGCATCCTCGCCCCAGCTCCTCACCCGGTGGGTCCTGTGTCGATGTGACCCTTCCTGAGGAGGCGGCACCAGCTTGGGCTGGACAGGCAGAGGTGGGAGACGTGGTGATGAAGAAAGGACTTACGGCTGATGGTCCAAGCCTGAGCCAAACCAGCCCCTTCACTCACCCCTTGTCCTACGGCTTCACAGCCTCCCAGGGGGTTCTGGTGAGCCTGCTTCCTGCAGCGTCCCGCTCCCAGCCAGCTCTGCTCCCTTTCTGGAACGCCGGCCCCAGGGTTACCTCCTCAGGCAGCCACCAGAGAAATTAGCACAGGGGTAGGCAACCTATGGCACTTGTGCCGAAGGCTGCACGCCAGCTGATTTTCAGTGGCAGTCTCACTGCCTGGGTCCTGGCCACCAGTCCGGGGAGGCTCTGCATTTTAACTTAATTTTAAATGAAGCTTCTTAAACATTCTGAAAACCTTATTTGTTTTGCATACAACAATAGCTTAGTTATATATTATAGACTTATAGAAAGAGACCTTCTAAAAACATTAAAATGTATGACCGGCACGCGAAACCTTAAATTAGAGTGACTAAATGAAGACTCGGCACGCCACTTCCGAAAGGTTGCCGACCCCTGAATTAGCACCACTCTGTGGCTTCCTCTCTCCTGGCACAGGCTGCCCCAGCGGCTCCTCCTCTTCCTGCCTGCTGACAGGCCTTTATGGGTATGTCTGCGCTGCAAAGGAAAACCCCCAGTGCTCAGTCTTAGCGTCCGGGTCGATCAACGGGGTTCAGACTGCTGGGCTACAAATAGCCATGTAGACGTTCCCGCTTGGGCTGGAGCCTGTGTTCTGAAACTTGGGGAGGGGGTCTCAGAGCCTGGGCTCCAGCCCAAGCAGGAACATCTACATGGCTATTTTTAGCTTGGGAGCCAGAGCCAGTTGACCTGGGTTATGTGAGACCTGGTGCCTCAGGATTTTCTTTGCAATATAGCCATGCCATATAGCCCCAGATGTAGCCCTTTAATTAGCTCAGCTGGGCCTAACCTGCTCTGACGGGGGGGAGCTGGGTCTGCATGATTTGCTGAAATGCTTAGGTTGCTTTCAGGCTGCTTCTGTAAAATGGGTCCATCCTGTGATCAGATGGGTAGCATTCTTTAGGATCACTGAGCCAAAGATCAGACTTGGCCCTTCCGTGTAGTGTAAGAGGGTTGTGTTTGTTTGTTTATATGTTTCTAGATTTTACAGCAACTCCACTGTGACTCAAACGATAACATATTTCTTATAGTACAGAACTCTCTATAAAGTTGAAGGACTGCTGATAAGAAGCCTCACCACCATGGCGAGGGAGAAATGAGGGCTCAGGAACTGGGATGGATCAAGACATAAACACTTTACGCCCATTACTTGTGCCTCAGCTTCAGGAGTCATGAGATTACAGCAGAACCTCAGCTTTCATTTTAAGCAAAGGTTTTAGTGCTGAAGAAAAGTTGGCTGCTGCTGAGAACTGATCAAAGCAGCAAACAAAGTACGAACATTTATAAAAGACGTCTGGTTCTTTTAAAAGGATTTTGTAATGTAGTTGATGGGGCATTTAAAAAATTAATCCCAATTAAACACATGCAAGTTTCTCCTCAAGCTTGCCAATCATTGGCCTTCTCCATGTTCCTACCCAATAGGATCTAAAGTTTGCTTCTCCTTCTGCCCTTTTCAGCGCATCCACAAGATATCGAGGGAAGAGGATTTTATCATCATTCAAGACTCATCATATGCAAAGGTTAGGAATAAAGAATTCTGAGGGCGAAGAGAGCCAAGGTAAATTTGAAAACAAATGTACAGAAATCGTATTGCAGTTGTTCATTAAACGTTACATGAGTTTACTTAGCTGGAAAAAAATTTCTCTATTTTAAACATTCTACCACCGTGGATGACACGTTGCCTGGTAAGGAGGTAGACTGGGCTGGTGCCTCCAGATAAGAAGTGGATAATTTGTGGCAATGAAGCAGAGGCAGTGTGTGACTCCTGCGTTTGGGGAGGCTGGGTAGCATGAGTGCTGGAAGCTCCCTAGAAACTGGGGAAGCCACCAGCACGTGGACTGTGGCCCCACCCACTGTTCTGCCCTGAGGCCAACACCCACTCGGACTTCTTCCCCTAAGGCCCCGCCCATGTTCACCCAGGGCTGGTGCAACCCATTAGGTGACCTAGGTGATCGTCTAGGGAGCTAGCATTTGGGGGGTGGAATTTCGGGTCTTTCGGCAGCTGATTGGCACTGCAAGCCTAGGAGGCGGGAGAAGTGGAGCGGCGATGGTGTGCTCAGGGAGGAGGCGGAGCAGAGGTGAGCTGGGGCTGGGAGTTGCCTCACGGCTCCCCAGGCTGGGAGGAGCTGCCGTGGTGGGGGCGCCTCAGGGCAGAGGAGGGGAGATTCCACGGTGGGGGGGCCTCAGGGCAAGGGGGTGGGGAGCTGCCGATGAGGGTGGCGACCTTATGGCGGGGGGGCGAGAGCTGCCACAGGGCTTGGGGTGCGGTGCAGTTTCACTTAGGGCGCAAAACATCCTTGCACCGCCCTGTGTTCACCCAACTCACCACCACGGCCTCCCACACAAGGCTCCGTCCACATATCCACCATCGTGCCATCTTTGCCCCTCCCCTGTGCCCTACCCATCCACTGTTCGCGCCTCTCCACCGAGCGGTGGGCGGGGAGGGTACTCGGGAAGAGGTGGAGCAGGGGTGGGAAGAGAACAAGCAGGAGGACGGCCTCAGGCGGAGCATGGCGGGGGCTACAGCCCAGATGCCCTTTTGGCGGCTCTCACTGGAGTTTGTTGGAATGACCTATATTCACTAGGGGTTGTGGTTTTATCAGGCCCCTGATTGGCGTAGCTATGCTGCGTAAGTTTTACGTGATAGATCAGGCCAAAGCCGATCAAAGAATGATGCTTTAAAAATGCTAATTACAGAGCTGCATTTTGCATATTCCTCACTTCTCTTGCGACACAGAGGGTGCCCGAGGCAAGCATATGGGTTCGTTGCCCCAGTGCGTAGCGCCACATGAACACACACCAGGGTGGAGACGCAGCAAGTTTTATCTGAGATTCCAAGCAGGTGCAGGCATGACTACACCTCAAACAAGCACACCTACACAAGTGGCTTTCCCTTTTTATAAGTTTTTTTTTTCTCTTTCTCCCCCTCCTCCTCCTTCTCTTCCCCCTTGTAGCAGTTACGTAAGCGACGGGCATGTAAAGTATCTTGCCACGGCAGCTCGTTTAGTAGTTTCTCCTTCTGCAAGTTATCTTGTCCTTCTGCTAAAGGTGCACAGGCCTCATTATTTCTGCTTTAGATGGGTTAGAACTGTTGCAACTGATAACGGCTGTTACACCTGGCCTTTTAGGTCAATTAAAGTTCAAACATGGAGGGACTCTTGTCTGCTGAGGCCTAAAACCAGGAAGGCTCCATACCCTTGTGGCCTTCCACCCTCCCAAGTTACTTAGGGTTATGCTTAGTGACACCAACACCATGACAAACACACCAGTACTTTTTTTATGTATAACCTTTTATTAAAGATCCCAAAAACGAAGAAAATCAGTTAAAACATTTGAAATGTAAAGTAGTAAGTGATGTTTTGTTTTAATAGCATCCCTCATTCCCTGTCCCTTCAGCTGGACAGAGTTTTTATTAACCTTCCCCTTCCATCCCCCATCTGACATTCTTTTGAATGGTGTTAAAAATGGGAATAACTGTCCATGTTAGGGGAATGAGAAGTCAGTTGAGCAGGAGCTGGAGCTGCTACGCTTGCTGGTAAAATCCAGTCTTGTTTCCTTTAAGACAAACAAGGGAGAGAAAAGAATAGTCAAGATAGAAAATACAGCTTCTGTATCTAATATTGACTCTCACTTCAACCTCACTACTAGAAAAACCCAGGTCTGGCACCTCATCTAGCCACTCTGGTATCTGACAAACTCACACTAGTGCTGGGCCATTTAGGGCATTGCTTTCAGCTGCGTCTCTGCTCACAGGCTCACAAAGAGTGCCACAAAAGACACAGACTTGGCCAGCTAAGCCAGACTCTTATTAAAGAGAAAGCAAAAAGAGAGAGTGAGAGGACACAGAGGCTGGAGGAGGACAGGTGAAAGAGGAGGTCGGAGCAGGAACTCAAGTGTCACATCCCAGGTGGAGTTTGGGATTTAGCTGGTGGAGATGGCAATGTCATTTCTGGTCCCTCTACCTGGCCTGGTCTAGTCAGGGCATTTCTCAGGATAAGGATGATGAAGGTCCACGGGTGTCGTGGTGGATCCAGGGGACCCAGAGATAGTAGGGGTTGGTAGCCATGTCAGTAAAGTTTGCTGCTTCCAGTTCACTCGCCTTTACCATTTTGATAGGCCACTCCTGAAGCCTCTTTTTTAAGCATCCAAACAAGGGGTGATGGGTGAAATAACCTACCCCCTCATAGTCTATTAATCACATAGGCCTAATTTCCAACACACCAATTTTGGCTCATTCATTTCCAATTCTAGTCTCCTCTTGTTTACCCATCATGGTCTCACCACAGTCCTTGTCTTTGGACTAATTTAGGCTTTTTGTCTTTAACGGATGCTGATTTTTTATAGACAATTTGATGTAAGAGGCTGAGATGAACTGTTGTTACCTTGGACAGCTAAGAGTACAGGTCTCTGCACAACAAAATTGAGCAGCAGAGAAGATGGGACAAGACAGGAGGAGATAACCTAAGTGGAAAAATCGCTAGGGAGATGGTGGTTACTGTGGTGTATAATGGATTACTTGCAGTGCAGCCGGGGATTGTGGTAAAGGGGCTGCTATGATGTTTAATGAATTGTCCCTGAAAGACACTCTGCAGTCCTTCAAGGCCCTGGCTGGAAATTATGAACTGTTGCCTGAGCTATTTCGTAAGCAGGATATTTTGCTGAAGAAGCAGCATCCTTAAACATAAAATTAGAGCTGCATGAGCATGATATTTTTGGAAAGATACCTGCTGGGAAGCTAGTTCAAAATGACTTGCAATGGTGGGAAAACATATATAAATGAAGTGACGTGCAAAGCATTCCTGTCATGATGATTCATTTATTGCATAGCTATATCACAGAGAGGAATATTACAGAGAAGCAGGCTGGCAGGCTTGGTGGCATGGGACTTGTATGATCTTAAGCAAGTTGTTGAATGTCTTTTCCCATCTGTGTGGATAATACTTCTTCTTGTGTCTGTTGTGTCTATTTAGATTGTAAACCCTTCAGCGGAAATCTTGTCTCTTACTGTTTATGTGCAGCATCTGGCAAAAAGTGTCCCCAAGGCACTACTGTAATATGAATAATGATATCTAGCTTGATCTTCCCTGCTTCTGTTGGAGCAGCCAGAGAAGTGGATTTGAACAGGCCAAAGCCCTGAATTGGAAGGGTGATATGGTGTTGGAATCTTTCCCAAAGAGTTTTTCTCCCAACTGTCTGTCAGGCATTTGAGTTAAATATGGATGCACAAAAAGCAATCAAAAAGCATTTTAAAACAGCCTGACTTAAAATTCACTTCCCCCTTTATCTCCACTCCCATGTTTCTTGTGATGTCATCATTCTACTAATTTCCCAGTCATCCACAGTATCTTCCAAGGTGAACAAGGCCTGCATTTTTAATTCAAAACCAAGAACAACAAATAAAATCACACACGCATGACAGAGGAAACATGCTCTCTCTGCCCACTGAACGCACACACTCTAAAAATACATGAACGTTTAGGCCTCCTTTGTTCATTAAAAAGGCCACAAATGCATTTCCTTTCTTTTGTGGGTCATCCTTCAGTTACACTGTCTTCATATCCCCTGAGCTTGTGTTTCAAAGCTACGCGCTGAATCTTCACATTCTGCCACAGCACAGAACTTGCACCAACAGATGGGTTAAGTGTTTGTATCCTGGCTGCTTGGAGGGTTAGCACTGCTGTCCTCAGACAGATTCCTCAGGAAACAGAATGAAGGACAATCGCTCTGCCTCTTTTCATTGTAACTAGAATCTTTGCTGTTTCCTGTGACTTTAGGGGGTCTGATTAGTGGAACTCCAGTTTGTGTGTCAAGTATCAGAGGGGTAGCCGTGTTAGTCTGGATCTGTAAAAGCAGCAGAGAATCCTGTGGCACCTTATAGACTAACAGACGTTTTGGAGCATGAGCTTTCGTGGGTGAATATCCACTTCGTCAGACGCAGGAGTGTGTGTGTGTGTGTGCATCTACTGCCCCCTGTTGGCTGGGATTGTTTATGTACATGTCAATGAGTGATGGTTATGCAGATAAAATACAAAACCTGGGGTGGCAAAGTTCCTCACTGGAAATGAGATATATGGGGAAAATTGTAAGGAAAGTAATTAATAGAACCCTTCCAAAGTATTACGCTGAGGAAAGAAAAACCAAATGCACAACTACAAAGTGGGAAATAACTGGCCAGGTGGCCATGCTGCTTAAAAGGATCTGGGGGTGATAGTGAATCACAAATTGAATTTGAATCAAAAATGTGATACAGTTGCAAAAATAGCTAATATCATTCTAGGCTGTATTAACAGGAGCGTCGTATGTAAGACAGGGGAAGTAATTGTCCCACTCTACTCAGCACTGGTGAGCCTCTGCTGTGATACTGTGTCCAGTTTTGGGTGCCACACTGTAAGAAAGATGTGGAGAAACTGGAGAAAGCCCAGAGGAGAGCAACAAAAATGAGAACAGGTTTAGAAAACCTGACCTATGAGGAAACGTTAAAAAAATTGGGACTGTTCAGTGTAGAGAAAAGAAGACAGGGGAGAGATGAAGATTTATTAGATATGTTAAGGGATGGTATAAAGAAGGCAGCGGCCAATTGTTCTGTATGCCTGCTGAAGGCAGGACAAGAAATAATTGGCTTCATCTGTAGCAAGGGAGACTTAGGTGAGATCAGGGGTAGGCAACCTATGGCACGTGTGACGAAGGCGGCACGTGAGCTGATTTTCAGAGGCACTCACACTGCCCGGGTACTGGCCACCTGTCCGGGGGGCTCTGCATTTTAATTTAATTTTAAAAGAAGCTTCTTAAACGTTTTAAAAACTTTATTTACTTTACATACAACAATAGTTTAGTTCTATATTATAGACTTATAGAGAGAGACTTTCTAAAAATGTTAAAATGTATTACTGGCACGCAAAACCTTCAATTAGAGTGAATAAATGATGACTCGGGACAGCACTTCTGAAAGGTTGCCGACCCCTTGGTTAGATGTTAGGAAAAACTTTCTAACTCTATGGATAATTAAGTGCTGGAACAGGCTTTCAAGGGAGGTTGTGAAGTCCCCTCATCACGGGAGGTTTCTAAGAACAGGTTGGACAAACATCTGTCAGGTGGGTCTAGGTTTACGTGGTCCTGCCTCAGCGCAGGGGAGCTGGACTTGGTGACTTCTCATGGTATCTTCTGTCCCTACATTTCTGTGATTGTGTGGATGGGGAAGATGTTAGGGAACAAACAGGAAGAAACTGGCTAACACAGGGATGATGGGTCATCTAAGCATAGAAATAGGCTGAATTCAACAAGGAGGACTGGTGTCTCTGGGGCTTGTGCCTTTCCCATTCTCCCAGAGAAGCTGATGGTAAATTGCCCTTTGACTTCAGTGGAACATATGCTCTTGGCCATCATTTCTGGGTAGGGAAGAAGAGAGTAATAATATCTTGCATAGGTGTCGACTCCGAAAAATTAGCGGGCACTTAGCACCCACCAGGACCCAAGCTCCCCTCTCTCCTTTCCCACTCCCACCTGCCTGTGTCTCTTGCCGATCAACACCTCCCCCCCCTCCCACGCACCTCCTGCCCACTGCAGAACAGGCTCGCTTAAACTCCCTCCACGGCACATCCTGCTGCCACTGCGCTGAAATCCGCCTATTCCCCTGAAGGTGAGACTCCTTGTCCAGCCCAGGAGGAAGCTTCCCTGATACCAAACTACCAGCTTCCTAACCCCAGACCCCGAGCTCACCCTTCTAATTGGAGGAGGGGGAGGGTCCTCTCATCCCCCAAGCCTGAACCCTTCCTTTCCCAGGGGTCGTGTGTCCAGTTAACTGCCCCCGGACCCGCTCCCTCTCTCTCGGGGCTGCCTGGACCCTCGTTCAGCCTCAGGTCACATGGGCAGGGGGCTCGTGTTGCTTAAAGGGGCTGGAGAGCCATCAAGAACCAGATGAAGAGGTCTTAGGGGCTCCCCAGGGGCCCTATGGTGGGGACATGTCTATAGGTGGCCAAAGCCTATGACAGGAAGACGGGGTCTGGGTCCCACCGCACAGGAGGGAGGGGCACTGGGAAATGGAACAGGAAACAAATTGCATCAAGAAGCAGGGCTCAAATCAGATAGAAAAGGGTAGGTGCTTCCACTTCGCCCAGGCCAAGCTACACCCACTAGCAGGGCCAGCGCGGTCCGTTGAGTGAGCATCACCTAGGGTGCCGGATATTTTGGGGGGTGCATTTGTCGCGGGGGCCAGCAGGTGGCTCCAGTAGGAGCTGCACAGTCGTGCGCGGAGGGTCCGTGTGGTCCGTGGTTCCAGTTGGAGCGCCGCAGGCATTGCCTGCGGACGGTCCGCTCGGCCCGTACGGCCTCCGGTGGACCTCCACTAGGCACGGCTGCAGCAGCTTCCTTGGCAGCCGCTGGAGGCAGCGTGCGGGGCGGCGAAATGGCCGTGCGCCTAGGGCGTGAAAAATTCTAGCGCTGGTCCTGCCCACTAGGACACGAAAATGAGATATAGCTGATTGTGCATGGGTTCAAATGTGATCACACAAGCTCTGCAAGTCTTTAGTTTATTATAAGATTATCTTGAGCCTTGTGACACATGAGACAACCCAGTGTTTCCACCTCCATCTGTCTAACGCCACATTTCTCACTCCATTATTTGTCTCCATGGCAGAAAAATCTTTCTTAATGGTTTTCTCATGTGTCTTCTGATGTCCTCCTTTTTATCTCCAGGTGGACTCTAGCCAAGGGTTTGTCTAGGAATACTGGTTTTTGACATCCGTAAAAGCGTCCAAACCAATTCCACCTTCTTTCTCCAATCATTGTCTCTACAGTCTGTTGAACAGTTCTTTGTTACACAACAGGCTTGGCTACATTGTCCCACCAGGGGACACCAAGAATTCTTTGCAAACATCTCTGATGGAATGCATGAAGTTTCATGTTGTAGGCTTCCAGTATTTGCGAGGTTTCACAAGCATGTAGCAATGTGTGGGCCACAAGGCTATTGCAAGACTATCTTGGTTCTTGTGTGAATCTTCATATTTTCCAGATATTTGTCAGTCTCAAAAAAGTGCCACTTGCCTTCCCAGTTCTTGCTTCCACCACCTTTTGGAGTTGGCCACCAGCATTGGGTGTGCTTCCTAGATACAGAACATTGTTAATCATGCCATATTCTTTACTATCAATCACATGGATACCACCATGGTTGACTCCTGTTTGACTGTCAGGACTTTCATGTTCTTTTGGCTGACTCTACATTGGCGGCCTCACGCCTGGCATTGATAGGCCTCTTTTTCATGGCATCTTCATCTGGGTCCATCAGAGCAATGTCATCTGAGCGACACATGTTTGGGCAGGCTGGGTTGAGGCTGCACGGGGAGGGCAGGAGCTGAGAGTGAGCTTTCAGAATGAGAGAGGGGACCAGAGCTTGGGGCAGAGCCAGGCTTTCACTGGAGTCAGTTCTTTCTTTTATTACAGGAACGTATCATGTTTGCACCAGAGTGAGCACAGTGGTCTGGCTGGGACTCCAGCAGGGGAGGAGTTTGTGAAGTTGTGATGTGAAGATTGTTTAGGTTGTGTGTGTGGGCGGGTGGGGAGGGGCTGTATTCTGTATGTTTCTTACTGTTTGGTGAAAGTTTTGCTGGTGGGATGGGGAAATCTGTGTTAATGGTCCCCACACAGCAGGAGTTCCTCAGGTTGCCCAATACAGACATAGGGATTGTTCTACTGTTAGCATAGTGTCTCCTCCAGGGGGTTGACTCTCCTCCTTAGGAGGCTGGGTGCATGCTGTTGTATTAATTTAGATGGAATATATAGGCTAATGGTGTCATCGTAACCCTGCCAATTGTCTGACATTTAAACGTGTTAAACAGGGCCTGGGGTTTGGTATACAGAGACTTCAGCCTGCTTTGTCCCATGGCAAACACACAACAAAATTCATGGCAAAGGTGAGAAATGGATTCATTGAAACACACAAAAGGAGAAGAATCAAAACGCGATAAAGAGCAGTGAAAGTGAAATGGATTGTGTATGTAAAACAAGCAATCAAAACCTATCCAAGTCTCTCTTTGGTGACTGGATACTGGTAATAGGCTCTTATTTAGTGAAGAGTCCTTCTTGGTGGGGGAAGAAAGGGTTGGTTCTGTTCAGTTTTGAATCATGAATGAAAGTCACTTTCTTGCTCAGGACAAAACAGACCGACATAGGATGGGGAGAAGAGCTAGGAAAGTAACGATGAGGGAAATACGGGTTTTGTTGATGTTCTCAAGATACAGGGCAGCTGGTCAGTCATGGATGGAGGCTTTGGGATGGCAGGTTGGCTGTGGAAGCTGTTGCTTCGGAGATGCCAGTTCACCTCCCCCGTCAGGTACTTCATCTGTTGGTCTGGTCAAATCCCTCTCCTTCATTGGTCCTTCACAGTCTGGGCAGAGTGAGAGAGGTCATCTCACCTCACCGTGCTGGCGCCAAGCACTACAGATGATTACAGGATCAGATGAAAAGCCCAGAGGGAGCGATAGGTCAGGAGGAAGATAAGGGGGGCAGAAAGGGGCAGGCGAGGGAAGGGAAGACAGAGCAGGATCTCCCATATATCAGGTTGGGGTTCTTGCTGATACAGCAACGTTAAGCGTCCCCTTTGGAGTACCAAGGTCTGGTGTCCCAGCAGCAATTCTTCTGCCACGGCTGTGGTGATGGTAAAAGAAAGGTGGTTCTTTTTTGTTCTCCCCCAAGACTCTCTTTAAGAGCTCCAAACAGGTCGGGGGTGGAATAATCCATTGTCATTATTTCATCCACCAATTAGGCCTAATTTCTGACACACCTGTTTTGGTTCATTAATTTCCAGTCCTCTGCTCCTCTTGGTTACCAGTCAGAATCTTAACACAGTCCTGGAATGGGGTCAGTAGACCCTCTGTTTACACGAATGCAATCTTTCTATTCCCCTTCACATATTTTCTTAAACAGTTTGATATCACAGATCATTGTGGCAACACGTGAACCTTTACACTCTTTTCACTATGTTGGCTAATTATTAAGGTAGGCCCTGCTAGGCCCCAATTATTACAACAGGGCCCCTGCAGAGGTTACTTCTGGGGGATTCTGTGTGACTGTCCCTCTGCAGAAAATGCCCTCCTCCCCCAGGCAGAATTCCTATGCTTCCCCGCAGAAAACAGCAGGGAAGCCACATGGCAGAGGGGGGACGACCATGGATGTAGTTTTTTTTGGGGGGGATTGCTCCTCCCCAAACAGAGGTGAGGCATGAGGGGGCACATGGGGTTATGTGCTGCTGCCCCCCATCATTTCTGCAAGTGCAGAGCTGCCCAGCTGAAGGAGGCTACCTTGGCTCTGCTGACTCTGCAGATGAACGCCACCTCCTTGGTCCTAGTGCCAGTCATGCATCCCTTTGGTGTGCTGGGAGCCTTCCTGTTTTCTGTGGAATGGTAAGTGCCCAGGGTAGGGCTGGGTAAGAGGGGGTGGAGGAAAGGAGGGAAGAGAGGGTGAGGGGGTGGGGGAAGAGGTAGTAGGGAAGGAAGGGGGTGGAATAGGGCAGGAGGAGGGGGATGTGGGAGTGAGGGGAGGGGAATGGAGAAGAAAAGGGGATAGGGGAATCGCAGGAGAAGCGGGAGCCCAGCATGCAGCATTCCCTCAGTAGCAGCTGGGGCTCTCCCATTAAGCAGGCCCATCAAACCCTCACCCTGATAAGCCCTACCCCTACACCTGGACCCCTCTGACAAGCCTCCCTCACCCAGACCCCCACTCTACCCCACCAAGCCCCAACAAGCTGCACCTGGACCCCCACCCCATCAAGCCCCACTCCCCTGGCTCCCAGACCCTCCACTGAGCTCTCTGCACCCAGATCCCCCCACTGAGCTCCATCTCCCCACACCCAGACCCACCCCCGCTTAACCCCAACCAACTTCACCCAGATCCCCTGCAGAGTCTTATTGTCCCTGCACCTGGAACCCCCACCCCACAAGCCCCTGTGCCTCTAGATCCCCCCATTGAGCCGCCCGCACCCTGATTGCCCCGCACAGAAACCACTCACACCACACCTGGATCCCACCCCCTCAAAACTAAGCTCCTCCACATTTGGATCCTACTGGGCTGAGCCTGCCTGCCCACACCTGCTGCATCTGGTGCAGAGAGGCAGGGTCCCGGGATGTTTCTGGGGCAGGCCTGGCCCTTGCACTGTGGCAGGGTCAGGGGCAGACTCGCTGCTGAGTTCCTGTACCAGGGAAGGTGGAGGCTGCAGGGTGATCTCCCACCTCAATTCAGCCAGTGGCCTGTGCTCCCCACTGCCATGCTGGAGCCATATTTATTTATTGACAAATAAAATGTGCATAATTTAAAAATATTGTGCGTGTACTTTTAATTTTTTTGGTGCAGAATTCCCTCAGGAGTCGAGGTGCGTGAATGCAAACTTGGGACCCACTTCCCTAACTCTGGGACTCCCCCACCTGACAAGAGGCATCAGCAACAGGATTTGAGGAGTTTCAGTAGGGACCTTTGGAGTCCTCTGTCTTCTCTACTGCTACATTTCATCCTAATAGATGAAGGACACTTGGGCTTCTTAACCTGCTCCCCCTGCTCTTCCTCCAGCTACAGCAGAGTAAATCAGGGATCATACAACCCAGGCAAGTACCTGTGCAATGGAGACGTCTCTGAGTCCACAAGGATCTGGGGGAGTGTTTAAGGGCAGGGGTCTCAAACTCAGTTTACCTTAGTGCCCGTCCTCAAATCCTCCCAGTGGGCCAATAATGTCACGGAAGATGGTGTTCAGAAAAGAAAATGTTTATATTGTATTTTTTATTTTGAATTTCTTAGAAATAGTAAAACGGTCATACAACTTCATACAATTCTTCACTTGCCAGAGAGTTTTTAGTGTTTGCCAGACATCTGGCAAAGCTTCAGTTCTGTCAGTTTGTTGACGTTTGGCCTCAATGACTGAGCAGTTGAAACCTTCAGGATTGCAGCAAGGTGTGCATCAGATAGTTGTGTTCAGTATTTTGACTCGTTTATATTCATTGTGGAAAAAAGGGATGCTGCCTCTGTGGCGGACTCTGCCTAGCAACTAGTGATGGTATCGCTGTCCCTCTCCCCCAGCCAATGGGAGCTGTGGGGGGTGGCACCTGCAGCAAACATTGCCCTCACACCAGCATCCTGGCTGCATGAATCTCTCCTCAGTGGGTCGCAGTGGGGAGGTTCTCGGGCCGCAGATGGCCCGTGGGCCGGGACTTTGAGACCCCTGCTTTAGGACCCCTTGCCTTTGGGACTGTGAACTGAACTGCCCAGGCCCAAAGCAGAGATGTAAATTTCACTGGGATGTTTGTAAGCCAAAGACGCTAGAGTTTTAGTTTCGTTTCCTGAATTTGTTCTCTCTTTGCAAAGATTTTTATTTTTTCCCCAGCCTAGTCTCTGGCTCTGGCAGCCAGTTTGTGGCACCTTCTTGGGCTGTCCCAGGGTTGGTGGTATGGCGAAGTCTGTGACCGATCTGCTGGAGACCCTGGAAGAGCTGGGGAAAGATGACCTCAAGCGATTCAAGTGGAAGCTGAAGGAAATCAAGGTGGAAAACCAGTATAACAACATCCCCTGGGGCAAGCTGGAGACAGCACGTCCTGTGGACATCGCCAAGGAATTGCTCAACTACTACGGGGAGCACTACAGGGTGGAGGTGACCATTCAAGTGCTGAGATCCATCCACCGGAGAGACCTGGCAGACAGACTCACCACGGCAACACAAGCTGGTAAGAGAGTGACCAAGTTCCTTCCCCATACGCAGGTTCCTGTCGCAGGATCTAAGCATCATTGTTGCAAAACTATCACAGATCTAGCCTTTATAATTGCTTAAAAATATGAATTGTGTGTGGCAATGTCTGCCCAAGTCTCCAGACGACCTGGAACAAGAGCATTGAGGTTCATCTCAAAGCTGCTAGTGAATCCTGATGTCTGAACCCTAATGACAGAACATTGTTAACTCTTCAGGTGCCTATAATTTAAGGAGAAACATCCAGCAAATCCCACAATCCTTCATTACCTCTTACCACTGTAGAAGCCCCCAGTGTCCCTTTCCCAGCTGCCAAAATCTGCAACAGCGTCTGCAGTGCAGCTCTGTGATCTCAAGGCAAAGTTATGCGGCATATTGAAAACTAACACTCATTGGGCAGGGTGAGATGCACTGAACTGGATATCAAATAAAATAGCACAGGAATTATGGTACTGATTGTGTTATTCATTTATGCATTTAAGTCAAGTAAACTTCTCTGTTTTTAAGGAGCCATTGGACCGCTAGTTTGTTACACCAGAGAACCACAGAACTTGAGGGAGCTTGCTGCAGAATTTAGGCCACAGAAATGATTCAAGGGCTAGAAAATATGTCTTGCAGTGGGAGACTTATGGAGCACAATCTGTTTACCTTATTAAATAGAAGATCAAAAGATGACTTGATGACAGTGCGGAGGAAATACCAGATACTAAAGAGCTCTTTAATCTAGAGATGAAAAGCAGAACTGGAACTAATGGACTGACATTAAAACCAGATCTATTCCAATCAGAAATAAGACACCATTCTTGTGGGGGCGGGGGGAGAGAGGGGATGATTAACCATTGGAACTAATTCCCTGAGAAATTGTGGATTCTCCATCCTTTGATGGTGTCTAATCCTGCCTGGATGTCTCTTTCTAAAAAATGCTTTAGTCAAACACAAGTTACTGGGCTCAGTGCAGGGGTAACTGGGTGAAATTCTCTAGCCTGTTGTACAGGAGATCAGACTAGATCCTCTGACAGTCCTTTCTGGCCCAAAGTCTGCGAATCTATGAAAAAAATCTTCTCTCCTAAAAAGGCACAGCCAGTTTGCTGGATTCTTTGCAAGCCACATATATAGATGTTTTAGGCAGGCCAGCATCCAGCATCATTAAAATATGTTAGAGGGCTGGAGTGAGGGGCAGGAAATAAGACTGAAAATCATTGACTCATAAAAATGTTGGGCTGGAAGGGACCTCGAGAGGTCATCTAGTCCAGCCCCCTGTGCTGAGGGAGGACCAAGTAAACCTAGACCTCCCTAACAGGTGTTTGTCCAACCTGCTCTTAAAAACTTCCAGTGACGGGGATTCCACAACCTCCTTTGGAAGCCTATTCCAGAGCTTAACCGTCCTTAGAGTTAGAAAGTTTTCCCTAATATCTAACCTAGATCTACTATGCTGCAGATTAAGGCTGTTATGTCTTGTCCACCTTCAGTGGACATGGAGAGCAATTGATCACGGTCCTCTTTATAACAGCCCTTAACATATCTGAAGACTTATCAGGTCCCCCCTTGGTCTTCTTTTCTCAAGAGTAAACATGCCCCGTATTTTTAATCATTCCTCATAGGTCAGGTTGCTTTCCTCTGGACTTTCTCCAGTGTATCCACATCTTTCCTTAAGCGTGGCACCCAGACTTGGACACAGTGCTGAGTAGAGCAGGACAATTACTTCCCATGTCGGACATACAATACACATGTTAATACACCTGTGGTGCTTTGGGGCTTTACCCAGGTCAGTATTGGATTCTGCCACTGCTGCTCTGTAACCTCGAGTGCCTCCTGCTGTGCAGCTTTAGCTCTGAGCCCTGATGCCAGCCATATGCCCACCGCACAAAAGTCTCACCCTGAGCTACTGCCAGTCCAGTTACTCCTTGCAGGTTGACCCCCAATGCCCCCTCATCCTGAATCTCCCCAAAGCGTCTTCCCTGTTGTTTCTTCTCACTGGACACTCATAGAGTTAACACCACATTTGCTGCCTCCAGAGCAAGGGCACACCACAACTTATTAGCTCAGTGGGGGTGATACACTCCACCTTAATGCGCTACACTGAGACAATCCGATGTAAAACTAAGGCTAAGTTAATTAACAAAGAACATAGATTGATGTGATTTCAAGCCAGAGTAAAAAAGGCATGAAAGGGTTACAAAGCAAAACATGCTTTCTAATGTCAAAACTGAATTGTAGCAAGATATAGCTTTGCCTAACGTTATTTCTTACTCACATCAATTTGTCAGCTTTCTTCAGACCTGTTTTAGCAGGAGGACCCATTTTTCACGAATGCAAAGCATGGCTTCTTCGTTCTCTCAGGTGATGGATACCTCAAAGTCGTTCAGCAGTTCCTAATATCCCCAAATGTTATCTTTGTCTTAAAAGTTAGGAAGGCCTCCTGGGGGCTAAGCTTTCTGGGTTCACCAGAGAGCCGACACGAGGTAAATTTTCTCCTTTGATTTACAATGCAAATGATCTTCCTGAAATCTCCTGTGCAAATGAATAGACCATGGACCCTTTCTCTGGTCACATGTAGTTTGATCTGCAATTGAGCAAAAGAGGTGTTTGCCCATCTCCTGCTTTGCCTTATTTGTCCATTTATAGACTCCAAATTGTAATATAAGAGAATCTTCATCATTTCACATACAACATTGTTGCACAGAGTTCACATTGATATTAATACCAGCATGTTATTAGTTTTCAAATAGTATTCTATAAGACACTTTTTAAATGAATAGCATGACAACAGCATGTGAGGTGTATTGAGATGGTCAGGCCAGCTAAGATTTACGGTTACATACCAGGAGCACCTTGCCGTCTGGCATTGGGGTGCTCTTAGGGTCACAACACCCCAGCATTATATTAGTCTTTTTTTTGCAACTGCATCATATTTGTTGACTCATATTCAGTTTGTGATCCGCTCTAACCTCCAGATCCTTTTCTGCTGTATTGCCGCCTAGCCAGTTATTCCCTATTTTGTAGCTGTGTATTTGAATGTTCCTTCCTAAGTGAAGTACTTTGCACTTGTCTTTATTGAATTTCACCTTGTTGATTTCAGAGCAGTTCTCAAATTTGTCACGGTTGTTTTGAATTCTAATCCTGTCCTCCAAACTGCTTGCAACCCCTCCCAGCTTGATGTCATTACCAAATGTTATAAGCATGATGCATGCATCCTTCAGCAACGTTGAAAGGCACAGTAAAAAAATCTGGGGGCGGGTGAAGGGGATTTTCCCCTTTCATTTCCTGCACCTCATTAGCTGCATCTATGACAATACTACGTTTCTTACCTGGGTTTACTTCACTCCAGCAGCTGGGACTAGGGGGGAAATATTTCTGCCGTTCTTGCTTCTGAACACACATGGTGGGACGGGTTGGCAGCCCACCAGTGCAGCTCCAGAGACAGGGAAATGGGATGCACCATATGGGTGGGTGGAGGAAAAGAGAATCCTGACAGGAAGGGGGAGCAGGCAGGATCCTACCATGGATGAACGGGGGCAAGAGAAACAGGAAACCCCACATAAAAATGGGGGGTTCAAAAAGTGGCGGAGGCCAAGTGGAAGCATGTGTGCTGTGATTAGTGGAAATGCATCACATAGAGGGATGGGGAAGTTCAGGAAGGGGACAGAGAGAAGGAGAATAGGCCATTTGCTCAACAAGAAGGAGCAGGGATCCAGAGCATTTTGTGTGTGTGTGTGTGTGTGTGTGTGTGTGTGTGTGTGTTAACTAAACAGGTAGGAGCCTCCACATCAAAGAGAGTTGTTGACTAGGTACCAATAACACATTTTATCTATATTTCTTGCTAGATGTTATAAATCTGGAGCTGGAATCAGTGACGCCGCAAAACCCAGAGCCAGGGGAGACAGATGGGTCCAATCTGGAGCAAGAATCCAATATGCAGCAGATGCCAGCCTCTTTCAAAAGTATTGTCTCTTATAACCCTTCCTTCTGTACTTGCAGTTGACACACTGTAGTAATGAACATCTCACTGAGCTTTATCAAACTGAATTACAATACAAGGGTGACAATAAGCTGTCTGATGGAATATGCCTTCTGAAGCTTAGTGGTGTGGATAGACGTGGGAGATATTAATCTTGTGCTGGAGATATCACCAGACTAAAACTTGCCTATGGGCTTGAAGGCAGCATTGCCTCATACGGAACTGCAGGAGAATCTAGTCATTGGGCGAGACTAGGTCTGGTAACTCCATAAAAGGAGAAAGAGAGAGACCGCAGAGCCATGAGAAAGAGGCTTGGGCCCAAATTGTCAAAGTGGATTCCCGAACTAGATACTTAGAGATGGAGTTTCTGAACGGACGAACCCCCACAAAGCTAGAAATCAATGGGAGTTGCGAGTGCTCAGAACACTGTGGAAAATCAAGTTCCAGGTATCTCAGGGTGCCAGCTAGACCTAGGTGTGTCAAATAGAAAGACACCAAAAACTAGTGGGCAAGTTTGAAAATGTTGGCGTTAGTCTCTAGCAATGAAGACAATGCTACGCTGATCTTTGTCCTCGAGCTGAGAGAATAATTGATTGTTTTGGTTTGGCCCTTAAATGAACCCTGCCACCCTCAAATCATTTAATTTTGGGTTGACAACACCTGAAAATGAAACACCAAAAGCTTTACTCTGTGCGGCTATTATATAAGCCAGTTCATAGCCAAGGCACAGAGGGAGCAAACAGGGATAATAAAGATAGAAAGAGTGAAAAACAATTAAATTTGTTGACACTGAGGAATGCTAAAGACTAAATGAAAACCAAGCAGTTATTTAAAAGACCAGGGAATGGAAATTTCCAAAGATACAAATGAGAGCTAGGCATCCAATTCCATGGACTATGAATGGGAATTGGGTGCCCAGCTGCAATTTATAGTTTTGGAATAATCTAGGCTGAAAAGTGACTCTGTAAAAAAAAATTGTCAGATGGCTGCATGTTTAATGTGGGTGAATTCTTTTAAAATCAAGTGTGTGCACACTTCCAAGAAAAAGGACGATTTCTCTGACTTCTCTCCTTGTGGGCTCAGAAAATTTGAGGCAAGAAGGGATCATTTTGATCCTCTAGTCTGGCCTCTGGCAGAACCCAGGCCAGAGAATTTGACCCAGTGATTCTTGCATCTGGCTCGTAGCTTATGGTTGAGTTACAGCAGGTCTGACCTAGGGAAGCTGGATTCTTACTTTCTCCATCATTAGTTTTAAAGATTCTGCATGCCAAATTCTGTCCCCAATGTCCCTCTCACTGTCTCTGCCATCACCCATCCTGCCCTTGGTGACCCCCTCATGGTTCTCTCTGCCTTCCCACCCTGCTCTTTGTAATTGTTTGGCACCTATAAGCCGTACTAATGTTGCATAAGAAGGAATCTAACCCTGCTCCCCAATTCATAGCTATGCTAGCTCTGCTGAGCCAGAAAGAAAGAATTTACTTTTGTTCCTAAAGTCAGAAGATCTGTTGAAAAACAGGCTGATTATACAAAGTCACCTCTCAGAGTGGAGCAGTGATTTAAGCTGCATGGAGGTTGAGAAGGGTCAGTTCCATATGTTCTGTTTCCAGCCTGTGAAGTTAACTGCTGTTCATTTTGTTCCCATCGCTGCCCCAACCTCCAAAGGATCCATTCCATTTAAAACCATTTATTCACCCCTGCAATATCATCTTTGTCTTTCCACAGAGCGGAGAAGAACGTTTCAGGGCATCCTGTTCAAGCTGAAACTGAGGAAGTACAGAAGTAAGAAGCTCACATTACGTGACCTCCAGAAAATCAGCCCAGAAAGTCTAAAGAACTGGTCTGCTCAGACCTTGGGGGATTTACCGTGGCATTTTCTGAGGAAGGTGATGGCTCTGAATGGGATGACCAGAAACACAAGCCTTGGGCATGGGGAGCTTGAAGATGAAGCAGTCAGTGAGGATGAGGAGGAACTGGATATTGAGGATGATTTTTTTTCTCTTAATGACACTTGCACTACTGATTCTCTGCACCCGCTTGACATTCTCTGTGCCGTTCTGCTTTGCTCAGACAGTTTCCTACAGCAGGAGATCTTGTCCAGAATGTCCATGTGCCAGTTTGCCCTCCCTCTGCTGCTACCTGCCCTTGACATCCACAAGTGCACCCTAATGCTGTGGGCCATGAGGGACATTGTGAGGAAGTGGAGGCCGCACTCCCTGGCAGAGAGCAGAGGGTTCAGAGAGGAGAGCTTGGTGCTCACAGCAATGCCAACCATTTCCTTTGTGCGGCTGGGGAGCTGCAGCTTCTCCAAGTCCAAACTCCTCAATGAGGTTCTCAGCCCCTCCCAACAATACCACGATTTCTTCATCCATCGGGACATGGAATCTGGGAACATCCCTCGGGAAATCGCAGATGGGCTGGTTGAGATTTCCTGGTATTTTCCTAATGGGAGCAAGAATTCAGATCTTTTCTCAGAACCCATCGCGGTTACAAATCTGCATGGAGACATTGAATCACACCAGCTGCAGTTCAGCTTTTTAATGAAGGTATCAACTCTTATGATCATATTTGTTGAAAGACTCAGTGAAAGGGAATATGCTCTTTTATTGTCTCTGAAGGAAGCAGGCACAAAACTGTATTTTATGCTCAGTTCTGAGGCTGAGAAAGCAAAGGACACGTTGGGCTTCCTTAGAAAGCTAGTTCTGGATCTGAAATTGAGTAAATCACACCTATTGTTCAAACAGAGCACAACTAACCAGGCACAGCTTGTGAAAAAGCTGCGATCCACCATTGGAAGAATAACAAAGTTTCCTCATAGGCACGTGACTATGGAAGACATGGCTGAGACTGCTCGGGAACTAGGAATCCAGGTAGATGAGGACTGCGAAGAATGTCAGAGCGCCAGCAAGTGCATTAAAGAAATCACTGCGGAAATAAAAGACGTGGCAAAGTACAAGAGGGAAATGCTGAGACTGCAAGGGGATCTAGGGAAGACTGTGGCTAAAGTGGAAAAAGAGCTGTGTTGAATGCGAAAACCAAAGACAGCCCATTTAGAGAAATATGAATCTGAGTTGAAAGAAAAATTGGTGGCATTACACAAAGAAAAGAATCAGTGGGACCTTACTGATGGTTTGGTTCAATTTATCAGTGGGATATCATGTCTCTCCCAAGTGGAAAGATGTTACTTCCTGAAATGGATGAAGCTTAGCCTAGATCACATTACAAGGGGGAATCTTGCTAGCTTACAAGCAGAGTATAAAGAGAAATGTAAAACTTCAGAGAGCAACCCACAAGAGCTAGCAGAACTCGGTAAACTAATCTCTTTCAGATCCTTAGGGTCTGAGCATTTCATGCGTGAGTTGGCGCAATTCTATGAGACTGAACATTCAAGGGTAAAACAAAGCAAAATAACAGAAAGCCAAAGACAATTCATCCATCTTCCAGGCATAGCAGCTGACCTGATGTTGGAAGGGTTTCCCACGGAGTTGATCGATGGAGATGCCTCCAACATCCCACTGCAGTGGGTGACAGATGTTCTGACTGAGCTCCATGCCAAGCTAGGGGGAAGGTCCAAAATGGTGGTTATAACAGTGCTGGGAGGACAGAGCACTGGGAAATCCACCCTCCTGAACACCATGTTCGGCCTGCAGTTTGCAGTGAGCAGTGGACGATATACACGAGGAGCCTTCATGTCACTCATTCAAGTGGCAGAGAACTTTCAGCAGGAGTTGGGCTGTGACTTCATCCTGGTGATAGACACGGAAGGACTGAAAGCCCCTGAGCTGGCCATGTTGGAGGATAGTTATGAACATGACAATGAGCTGGCCACATTGGTGGTTGGACTGAGTGACATAACCATTGTTAACATGGCCATGGAGAATGCCACCGAAATGAAGTATGTTCTGCAAATTGTGGTCCATGCCTTTCTCAGAATGGAGGAAATTGGACACAAACCCAACTGCCAGTTTGTGCATCAGAATGTCAGTGATGTGTCTGCGCATGAACAAAACATGAGGGACAGGAAACACCTCCTGGAGCAGCTGAATGAAATGACCAAAGCTGCAGCAAAGATGGAGACGCAAATCAAGGAAATGGCAGTTTTGGATATTATGGATTATGATCCAGAGAAACACAACTGGTACATCCCTGGGCTGTGGCATGGAGTCCCTCCCATTGCTCCAGTCAACATAGGATACAGTGAGAGGGTATGTGAGTTAAAGAATTACCTGTTGGAATTTACAAAATCTTGCTCTGCTAACAGATCCCTTCAGGACATTCCCCAGTTTATTGAAAGGCTGAGAAGCCTGTGGAACATTATAAAACATGAAGATTTTGGCTTTAGCTTCAAAAGCAGCCTTGTAGATGAAGTCTATAACCAGCTGTCTATGAATTATGCAGAGTGGGAATGGGGTTTCCGCAAGGAGATGCATCTGTGGGTATCTGAAAAAGAAACTTTCATCCTCAACCAGTCAGCAGCAGACCTAAATTTCTCTGTCTTTAAAAACATAGCACTGGAAAAACTGCAGTATGGTGAGCAAAAGATCTTGGACTGCTTACAACAATATTTTGCAGGGAAGGCCTCAGACCTGCACCTAGTAGAAAAGTACAAAGAAGATTTTATTAGGTGCACTAAAACACTCAAGAATGACCTTAAAACCCATGTGTTCAGAAAATGCGAAGAAGCCATTCTTACTCAAATAGGCAGGCTGAAGTCACACAACATCCAAATTAACTACATGAAAATAATTGAAGGGGAAATTGATCTGTTATTGGCAAACTGCAAGAGGAGCACACAGCAACTAGATGACAAGAAACTGGAGTCCAAATTTGAAGCAGTATGTCATGAAACATCACTCTGTCCTCTGCAGAACTGCCAAGTTGATGGAGATATGGAGGCCCAGTTGAGAAATGACCTGATGAATCAAAGGAGTGCCATCACAGAGATGCTACAAGGAGCAGGAAGCCTGAAGGATTATAGAATGAACTCGTTCAAGATGAAATCTAAGTATTTGGAAAAATGGCTGATACAAAGAGCAGGGTTGCACAAAGATAGTTACCTTCAGAAAGCAAAAGACATTGCTAAATCACTGATGGATCAGTGCCAGGATTACATTCAAGAAAAGGTCATTTCCAAAACAGACTATGACAAAACTTACTGCAGGGAATTGCTGCGTATGATCAACGAGAGGCTCCAAGAGGCAGATGTTCGGAAATGTTATACTAATGCATTCTTCGAAGTTGACCTGAAGCTTCACATTCTGGGGGAAGCGGCTCATGAATTTCAGAAGATGCATGAAGTATTTATCCAGGAACACAATCCCCAGAAACATCTGGAGAAGTTTAAACCTCAGTACCTCTCCCGATTTAAAGATCTTTATTTAGGGAAGGATTCCTGCCAAAAGAGGGCTTGGGACTTCTGTGAACATTGTCTCAAACCTGCCCTGATGGACTATGTTAATAAAAGAATCGCAACAGAAATAGTGGATGACTTCCTCAGCAGTGGGCAGGCCATTAAATATGGCTGCAAGATCTTTTTCCAGTTTACCGTGGAGAAGAAGCTCCTGGAAGATGGAAACTTCAACAACTATCTGAATTACATTAACAGCTATGAAGAGTTTGTCCAAAGCTGGATCCACAGACACTTGTTAGATTACTATAACAAGACTGATGGCTTGGAAGTCCTGGAAAGAGAGATTCTATCCACAATAGTAAACAAAGTGAGAGTAGTTCTGGAACACACCAAGGACATAAAGCCTAACTCAGTCTCTGCTTTCTTAGATGACTTTTGCAAAGCACTGGAGCAGGATCTGGTCATTTCCAAGGACAGCTTAGTGGGGATACTGTTCAGAAACACAGCAATGGCCCACCAATTTTCTGCAGACATTCAGACCTTCCTGCCTGACCTGGAAAAGCAAATCTTATCTGAATTTAAGGAGCTGGAGCTGGAGTCAAAACTCTCCAACCTGCCATTGAAGCCTCAGGATGAGATGTTCAAGCAAGTTTCTGGATTTGCAGAAGCCTCCATTCCCTGAGGATCCCAAAGAAGTAAGAGAAATGTGATAACTTCCTTGTAGTAAGACCTTGGTATAAATGGGAGGCCAACATGGCAATATTGCCACAGGAAAGAAACTAGGTAGCAAAGAGCAGAAGCCACCATGACAATGAAGCTATGGGTCAGTCTAAACAACTGTCTTAAAGGATCTACTGGTGGCTTGGCTGGGGTTAGACAGACTGAGCAGGATCTAGGGATGGAGACAGTGACCTGCTTGACATTAACTCTGTTGATGCCTGCTCAATCAAATAAATGGTTGTACTCAGCCTGTCAGTTTGCTGTGTTCCCAAAAATATCCTTTCAAACGATAGCATATCAGGGTTAGAAGGGACCTCTGGAGGTCATGTAGTCTAACTTTCTGCTCAAAGGAGGATCAATCCCCAGACAGTTTTTTACCCCAGTTCCCTAAATGGCCCCCTCAAGGATTGAATTTACAACCTTGGGTTTAGCAGGCTAATGCTCAAACCAGTGAGCTATCACTTCCCCCTAGTATGGGCTGATGACTATAGGACAGAGGGAGAGCATGGGTGTGCCTGGGTCAGTAGCTCCAGACAAAAGAGTCCACAGTGAGCAGTCCCTTGTGTAGCAAAGCAGCTGAGAACCATCCTGAAGCCTGGGAGGGACAGAGCAGCCGAACGGGGACATCCTAGGATGGGAGCTAGGAGGAGTGCTGTGCCAGGGAGAATTACCTGAGAAGGACAAACCAGAGTTAGACCCAAGATCACTGCTGCCCACAACTATGTGGGGCCGTGAGTACTGGGGTTTGCAGCCTTGCACTGGGAATAAGGCAAGAGGCTGTAGCTAGTGAAGTGGGGAGATTGTCGCTCTGTGTGGGTTTGCAGAGAGCAGCAGAAGAGGGTGCAGGAGTTTGTTTACTGGTGTTGAAGACAGCTAGGAGCATTCAAGATCTGCTGCTGGACTTGAAGGCTGCCCAAAATTCCTGAACTCTGAGTGTAGACGCATTGCTTGGTGTCTATCCTGGTAATTTTGGGGGCTTGGGGGTCCTCGCATGGGATCTAACCTGTTTTACTGCTCCTCCATCTTTCCCCCCTGATTTCTCCATTCATTTCTCTGTAAAAAAAATATTTCCTTGTCTTATATTCATTGTACTCTTCAGATGTGTGCACATGATTACTCCAAGGGGTTTGGAACAGGTACCTTGTGGTAGAAGGGAGCTTTCCTGCTGCGTTCCTGTGCCTGCCTTTTCTGGGCTGGAGCCACAGGTCGGACTCCATGTTGGCCACAAGAGTGCTACAGCTACACGATGGACAGTAAATCATCAGAAAGCGACTCTGGCAAGAGGAACATAGCATTAAAAGAGATTTCCCCCATGGGACACAAGAGGGAGCCATTGCTCCATCCAGCCACCTTCTCAGACCTAACAGTGAGAGCTCAGAACTGCTGTAAAGTGAGTGCAACTCCTGAGATTTAACTAGACTTGCAGCCAGAGGTGTATAATGCTTTTGTGGGGCCCTGGGTCAGAGCAAGGGGGGCCCTTCCCCACCTCTTCTGCTTGCAGTCCCCCTTTAACTTCCCCTTCCAGCGTTCCTGCCAGGGAAATGGGGGTCTGGGCACAGGGACTTGATCCGCCCCATCCTGATTGGCTGGGAGATGACCAAACGAGAGGAGCTGGCCAGTCTACCCCACAGAGCGCTCTGGTTGCATAACGGGCTGGCAGAAAATCAAACTGCATGCACTGCTGCTGCTGTAGGGACTCTCAACAGCATGTTGAGAGCCTGAGAGCTGAGTCGGGGGGCAGACCCAGTCACCAGCCTGTCCCATGTGAGCCTGCAACACGTGCAATAAGTGGCCAGAGCCCACAGGAAAGAAGGCCTCTGCCCAGGGACTGAGGGATGGATGCTGGAAGGGCCCTGAGGTTATGGGTGGATGAAGCTGATGGCGGTGTTAGAGTGGTTTCTGGATGAATTCCTGCCTGCCCAAGGCTGTAGGAGAAATCCTCACTACACAACCAGGGATGGGAGTTTGAAACTACCTACCAGAAAGGGGATCCCCCATCCCAGGAAACATCATAAAGAGGATTGAACACTCAGGACAGTGTCTGAGGAGAATCTCTAACTGGCAGCCACCTCCCCTTCATTGAAATTAACATACTATCACAGTTCAGGGAAACCGCACCTGTATTCCCTCTCTTCTGGGTAGAGACTCCTGTCTCTCTTCTTCCTGACCTGGGTTTTCCAGGCTGCACAATTCCCTGCCTACACTGTGATATCTCCAGCAAGCCAGCATCTGGGCTTTGCTTTGTCTCTAAATGCTGTGCACAGTGTGTATTGCCAGCAGTTATCGGTTACCACACCACTCTTTCTAAGCAAGCACATTTATTCTTAAGGTTAAAGCATTACACAGAAAACATTAAAAAAAGAAAAGAACCTACACGCATGCTAATCAGCTTACCAGAGACCACCCCAATCACTTCGGCTGAACAGTCCTTCAGATTCCACTAAGGAATTGTTATGTGTTTCCTAGTTTATAACCTCTTCAGCTCAGAACCAGCTCCAGCACAAATTGGTCAGTCTTTCCCGTATTTGGCTTGGACCTTTGATCTTCAGATTCCAGGAACAGGTGATCAGCAGACAATGGTCCCCATCTCAAGGCATACAAGGCTGGATTTTTGTATAAGTGGAGGTGGGAATTTGCATTCACCTCCCTCTAGGTATTCCACCTAACTGTCTGACCCAAAAGTCCATTCCTGTCTGGCACATTGATAATACACTCCTTTGAAGTTTGTAACACTTCCTAGGGTCCAGATCCCAACTCCCCTTTAGAGAGATCATATATAATCCTGGCCTACAATACTACATAAACTTTGCATTTAATACAATGGACTCCACAAATATTTAATCTTAAGTCAATAAGGACTTTCCCAAGGATACAGCAGGAAATTACCACATCTGTCACACGTACCACATCATTTCCTCCAGGTACTGGCAGGAAACCACGACACCTTTGGTCATTACATGTCAGCCTCATTTACCAACAATTTTATGTTTTCTTCCAGACCACCAATAAAACTATTAAATAGGATTGTGTGAATAACAGATTCTGTGGGGTCCCAGTGGAAATACCTTTATTTGATGGTGATTCCCCACTTACAATTCCTTTTTGATCTCCATTAGTTAGCTATTTTAAAAATCTATTTATTATGTGCTGTTTGACTTTGCATGTGCTATTTTTGAAAATCAGAATATCCTGTGTGTGGGGGACAAAGTCAAGTGTCTTACAGGGGTCTAAATTTATTTTGTCAACACAGTTACCTTTATCCACCTAACTTATAATCTCACACAAAAATGAAATCAAATTTGTTTGATGAGAGCTATTTTCCATAAAGCAGTGTTGATTGGCACTAATTATGCTGCCAATTTTTAATTCTGTCCTGGTCACATCCCAGAGCTGCCTTTCTATGATTTGTCCAGAACTGATACTATAATAAGGATGGAAGGAAGTGATGATTACTTTCTATGAAAGTGGCTCACAAATGTGACCTATGTGGGTTTGCATTTTTTTTTAAATGGGATTTCTTGCTCAGCTTCATCCCTGGAGCAGGAGAGTGCTGAAAGGTAAAAAGGCAGGTCAATTCTGCTGTGACCCATGTAGCATTGGACAGCAGCGGAAGGACTATATGGACCTGTTTAGTTAAAATGGAAGAGGGAGGACCCCTACACTGTCATGAAATTAATTTGATTTCCACTGAAGAAGTGTTGCTTTGATTGCAAACCAGAGGAACCCTAGCCATTTAAAACCACAGATCATACTGGAACCCCTGATTGGACAAGTGTATCTCTTAGGGTGGAGCAGAGAAATTATGGATCCCTACAAAAGGTGCTAATCATACAGAAGAAAGTGTGTTGGGGGGGGCGAAGGGATGGGAACAATCATATACCAGCAAGATATCAGAAGTTGTATCTTACTCCATCCCCTGGATTGGCCACCCAGCACCCAGAGGAGTAGTAGTAAAGAACATTGGCAGCAACAGGAAGCCTTAGATGCAACCAAGAGAGAGTAAAGATCAAACCCCACTGCATGTGAAAGAGCTCAAGAGATGTCTTCTCTATGCAGATACCGGTAAATACCCTCTTAAGTCCAAGCTAGGACCAATCACGTGAGTTAGAGACTTTAAGAAAAAGCCAGTGTGAAAATCTTTCTGTACAGCAGTTTGAGGACACTCAGTTCACTCCAGCACCCACTACTGTGTGCACAGATGTGAGCGTGTGTGTGAATGTGCGCAAGTGTTGGTGTGTTACTGTTCCCCACGTAGACACTACACCATCAAGTCTGTTTTTGATACATTAAGGGATCCCAGGGTTAAACCAGTATTTCCACTATAGCTTTTGTCTTTGGGGACCTGAGAAACTTATGCTTATGGGTCCCTTGTTCTGGGGGAGTACAAACCAATTGGTTGGTATGGTTTCACCAGAGCTGCCACATGCCCCTCCTAAGTGTACTTCATAGTGGGGAAAGGGTGAATTAATTCAGGCCTAAATCCTCAAAGGTATTTATGGTCTTAACTTCCCTTGATTTCAGTGGAAGTAAGGAGCCTACATTTTTTTGAGGATTTGGGCCTCAGAAACAACAACAAAAAAAATAGCATATTTGGACACTGCTGTTATAGTTCTTATAAGGGTAGATAGATATAGCTCTACTGAGGATAAAAGTACCCATATTTCCTCATTACCTAGTTCTATCCATGCTAGTTTTTCCCAGGGAGAAAAAAAATGTACTAATGAAACAAAACCTAGCCCCAAGCCTGTTGCCTGCACAATCAAATTCTCACCTCCAACGAACTCAGCTCTGAGCTGCTGTCATATTATTATGATAAGTCTGCTGTTGTCTGCAGAAGTGTTTTAATAACTCCATTGCTGTTGGCTGGCCCATGCCAGGGACAGACCCTAAATAGCAACCAAACTCCAACAGAATTTGAGGATAGATATCACCATTACTAATCAGATCTGCTTGATCTATGAAGGTCTTTTATCACAGGAGGTCAGAGTAGATAATCGAAGTGCTCTCTTCTGGCACTGAAATCTATGAATCGACCCAGGTATTAAAATAGCTCTGCAAAGATGGAAGCTTTCAGAGGGCGGGATTAGGGGAGGCGTGGTTCTCGTCTGCACCCAATGGCGCCTGCATTGGTGCTGCCCAGTGACCCCATTTCTCTAGAATCCCCCACAGTCCTCCCCAGACAATCATTTGGTGGCACCAGCAGATTTGACTTGTCTTCATTTGCCCCATTATTCCATGTCATTATTTATTTCTACTCACTTATGAAAATATTCAGTGCTCTGGGTATCTGGGCCATAAATTTAACACTTGGTGGAATGGAAAGGACTGCCAGTAAATATCCAGGCAACACAATGAGGAGACAATTGGCGCTTAGTGCCTCTTGGATAGCCTGATGCCCCTGCAGTGACTGAGGCTGGCTGCGCCAATAGGGGGCTAAAGCAAGACTGGCCGCTACAGAATCACCCTGGGTATGTCTACACTGCACACTAAGCCTGGGTCTGTGGTACCCAGCCTTGTGGACTTGGTGTTTCCATGCCCATGCTTTGGCTTCCACACTGCATTGCAAACCTTGGTTTGCAGGTGCTGGATCCAGGTCTCACTGCCATGCTAATGCATCTATACTGTGCTATACAGACCCTCTGACTCAGGTCGGCAGCTAGAGCTGCATCCACACTGTAAAATGACAGAACTTGAACCTGAGTCACAATGAGACTTGTGCTCTGATACCCTCCCCCCTACTTCCCCACAGCAAGGTCTTAGGGCCAGGTCAGGAGTGCTTGCTGACCTGAGTCAGATTGATCTGTTGGTGCATGGAAAGGGGGCCTTGGGCTCAAACCTGAGTCAGAGCCCAGGCTTAGTGTGCAGTCTAGACATACCCCTCAGCCCCCGAGACAGGAAGTGTGGGGTGTCTGTTCCATGTCCCTCCACATACTTCCCATTCCCCCAGTATCTCCAGCTCTGGGGTCTCCCTAGTTGGGAGTACGTAGGGTTGCCAACATTGTATTTCAAAACTAAGGGACTGTTTTCTTAGCACTCTCACCCAACCCCTCCTCCTGACATTATTAATTACTATATTATTTATTAAGCAATAGTCACCAATATTTGTCAAGGATATTTCTTGCTGATTTTTGCAGCACTCAGCAATTTCTGATATCCTTGTGTGGAGATGAAGAAATAAGGGACTGTTGCCAGCTCTAGGGCAGTGGCAGCTGCCAGGGATGGGGGCCTGGGAAAGGCCTGAGCTGCAGATTGGAGCTGGGCCCTGCTGGAGCCCCAACGAGCCTGGCTTGGTCAGGGAAAGCCCCCCACCCCATCTTAGGGGAGAGGGGAAAATGTCTGACTCCCTTGCACTGGGGGGGGGGGGGGGCTGGAAAAGTCCCTGCTGTTGAATGTAGCCTGGTCGCATCTTATGCTGGGGAGGGAGGGGGCTTGAATTATCTCTAAACTATCTCCCCCACCAATGCCAACCTCCTCACAAATTCTGAACCCTTCCCTCCCATGTCCCCTTTGACTCACTCCCCTTCCCCCTGGCCCCTCCATTTCCCTTCCTCAGCCACCCCCAGCTCTTCTAGAACGTTCCATGAGGTGGCAGTTAAATCAGCAAACTCTGGGGTGGGGGGGCATGGGGGAGGATGTGGGGTGTTCATGGGGTGACAGTTAAACTGATATAACCAGGGCGAGGGGAAATGACATGCTGAGGGGTGTGTGAAGTGGTTGTGGGGTGATGGCTAAACCACCAAAATGGATGCCCAGGGGAAGCTGAGGGGAGGGCTTGGGAGTGTGTAAACGAGGGGAAGACATGGGGTCTTTGTGGTGGAGAGGGGAGAGGGAGAGCAGCAGTGGGTGGGGGAGCTGCTGCTGTTCCCCTCAGCCCAGCTGTGCCCATCTGCCCCAGGCAGGGGCAGGACACTCAGGAGGGGGCTGTTTGCTTTTCAGCCTTGGCCCCTCCTGGGTTCCTGCCCCCCGGGGAGCTGCTGCCCCATCTCCCTCAGGCTGAGCTGTGGGGAGGGAGCCCTGAGCAGCCTGAGGGAGGGAGGCTAGGGAGTCCCACCCCCAGCCCCTCAGCAGCCGCAGGGGAGAGAGCCCAGCACTTAGGCCATACACAGGAGCAGGGAGCAAAGGTGGGGGAAGGACTTTCGGACACCCGGCAAGAGGCTTGTTAATCAGTTGTGTAGAAAATGTGTCCAGATGGCACAAAGTGAAGGTGCAAAAGGTGCATGGTGACAGCACCCCTGTGAATCACAGACCTCTAGGGTCTAGCAGGCGGACTTGATGGGGAAGAGCCCTGCAGGTCTGGGCTGAGGATAGTTTCTTAGTAGGAGAGGACCAGGAAGAGCTGGGTGTTTCCTTGGAGGGACTGGACAAGACCAAGGTGCATATTGTAAAGCCCGCTTGTCTTTGAAGCTTGGTGCCTTGGGGGCTTTTGGTCCTTCCAGCCACCTTTGCCAGCATATCACACATAGACGGGCACTAGCACAGGGGGTGCCAGGCGTGGTTGTAAAGTCCCTTAGATGTATTTTCTAGCTTTGGTCATTTAATTAAATAGACTGTATGGTTTATTGCCCATGCAGTGTCCCTCTGCACAGGGCAAGGACCTACTGTCCTGTGTGAGGGGCAACTGGGCATCTGGCACACAACTGTTCTGACAGGAGGAACTGTACGGGAATCAGTGGCCGGTTCTCCATGTGAGAACAAGGTCAGTAATGGGGTTCCTAGGGAGCAGTGTCACAGCTGGGTTCTTGGTTGTATTTATTAATGACCTGCAATAAAGGAGTGAAGAGTGAGATGGGAAAAGTTGCAGAGGCCAGTGAATTATTTTGCTTGGAGGGGATTGTGAGGGACTCCAGATAGGGCTACATATGCAGGTAATTGGGCAGCATAATAAGAGGCGACAAAGTGTAGGAAGTGCCAGGTGCTGCATGTGAGAAGGAACAATTGAAAGTGGGTGACATGGGGTAATCCACTAAGCAGTTTGCTTGTCAGCTTTTTGGGGGAAGGTATATCTCTGTTCTGTGTTTGTACAGCACCTAGCACCGTGGGGTCCTGGTCTGTTCCTGGGGCTTGTAGGTGCTACCACGGTTACAGATAACAACAACAGTAATAATAGGGTACAGCACTTGAGAAGAATGTAGAAAAGATTCCCCTTTTCGGACACTAGAGGGAGCCATTGTCCCATCCAGCCGCACTCTGTACCCTACAGCGAGAAGAGATTGGGGCCAGCAGGCTGTTTGGGCTGTGAATGTCATTACTGGTGATTTCTAACCCTGCACAGTTGGATCCCAGTTTGTATTTTTATTTTTTTAAAATACAATCTAATTCCCCTTGTAAGTGCGGAAAATTCTTTCCCTGGGGTTGGGGTCTAGCTGCTTCGCTGTGTGGCTGGCCCTGTGTATCCCACCCAATCAGTTATTGACTTGTAATGCATTGTGTCTGGGCCCAGGCACTGCAGGCACAATTCATACAGCTGTTGCCCGATCTTTAGATTATGTATTAATTACATTGATAACTCGGGATTCTTAAGTAATCACTTTGAGGGTTGATCCCCTTTGAGGGTTGACCGCAGGTATCTTGCCATACAGCGGGTTCTTGCCATAAGATCAAGCCCAGTATTATTCAAATTATTATATAGCTGGGACTCCTGATGTGCACTGCTGCAACACTCACACCATAGGAACTACAAATATAGTTTATTAATCCAATTAGCACAGTCACAAAACATCCCAACGCAGTAAGGTAGCTAGAGATACCACCGAATGTACATCTGCACATCCATATACTGACACCATCCCTTGCAGAACAACCTTGAAGTATTAATCATCATCTTCCTCATCACCATCACTTTCCCCATCACCACCAGGGGGCATTCTGGCACCTTCCAAGGACTACAACTCCTTCTCCTACCACCCCAGGCTGGGATGCCACTTTTATAATATGTTAGGCTGATGCCGTTATGTTCAATGCATATTCAGTAGGAGATTTTTCTTTATTTGTATTTTCTCACCTTATAATGTTGCAGTGGTTTTCCCCCCCATAGGTTAATATATAAATGATCCAAACTTATTATCAAATATGTCAATTCACTACCGTGGCCCTTTTGTGGTTAGGTATCACATTGTTATTTCTGTCCTAACTGGTTCTTTTGGTTCTTTTCCATGTTCCAAGTTGTGGTGTACCTGTTAAGTTTAAAAGAGCATGAACTTAGGAAAGTCCCTATGCCAACCTACATCAACACATCCTCTATGTTAACGGTTGCAGCCATATATGGACAGTATGCTTTAGCTCATCACCATCTATCTAGTTGAAAGGTCTCAAACATATGTATGCGGACTTTGTCTTAGCTCAATATGCAGGATGTGACCTGCAGGTCTCTTGTGTTATGGCCCAAATATACTCTAATATACACCTATTGTAATAAAACAAATAATCAAACCCAAAAGAAACTTATAAGAAAAGATATATAGGCAAGCAAGCAAGCTAGTCTTAGATGAATCTCATGTACCTGTTATGTACGTCAGTTCATTGCCAGGGCTCTTTGGTGATTGACTGATGTATCTGTGGTCCCCTTAAACTGTATTTTCAGCTCCCCAAATACTTGGCATTTTCTGTTGGGCTGTTTATCTGTTCAAAGTTCATAGGCCTCGAGCCTTATGCTAACTTGCTGAAGCTAATGTCTTACAGGATACAGGCCTGCAGGTTCCTTGCATTATGGTTGAATATAATTCAAAGCAATCACTATAATAAAAGAAAGCTAGCCACTGGGCTACTCTCCTCAGAGCCTTTTCACTGCACTAGTGCCCCCTTGCCATGACACTGGCCAAGACAGGTTGCCCCTCTGTTACTTGGGACCTGCAGCTGTGGGAAGGGCAGACACTTCTCTTTGGGAGAGGCTTGCCCCCAGGTGCTGATCTTTCTGCTTTACTAACTGGCTGCTCTATTAAACTGTTACTGAGAGGACAGCAGTGTGCATCTGGGGATGAGAGAAGATTTCCTGGGCTCGGATCTATGGAGGGTGTGTCTGTGTGAGTGAGTGTCTCACAGAGGTTCCCCCAGAATCTAAGGTCAGCTTGTGTAACTCTCAGCCAGGGGATGGGATTTGATTAGAGCCTGAGGGGGATCATGCTGTTATACTGTATTTTCCATTAGAGATTTGGAAACTGAAGTAGAGCTGCTAGTAGCCCCTTTCCCCCCCCCCCCCAAAAAAATTCCCATGTAACTTACTGATCTGGCCTGGATGGTGTTGAGGTGAGGTGGCTTGTTGGAAGTGGGGGAAGAGGTGCACAGCTGAAGGAGCTAGAATGGCTTCACTTACAATCAGCAGGGACCGGCTGTCAGTCAGTAATAAGGGGGGGAGTCACATGTGTAGCTGGGGTTTTATAAAGGGAAGACTGGGATGGGCATGGCTCATTCCCCCTACTAGCTTTTGGTAGGCTGGGGAGGTTGATGAACCTTCTTTTAAATCTGTAGCAGGGGAAGGACCTAGGGTGATTGACAAGGATTGTCCTCACAGCAAGTGACTGGGGAAGGAGGAAATCTTTAAATGCAAACCTTTGGGGAAGTGGGGAAGGAAGGTATCAGTGCAGTTTCAACCTGGCCAGCAAGCCGGTTGGCATTTTCAGTGCCTTGTATTAATTCAGCTTGAGTTGTTAAGGAATTGATTTAAGTTAAACCAATTTAAGGTACCCTTAAAGAATGTCTACATATGGGCACAGTTGCATGGCTTTAACTAAATCAGTTTCCAGATTGATTTAGTTAAATTGGTATAATTTTCTCATGCAGACAAGCCCTTTGTGTCACTTTCAGTTGTTCAGTTAGTAATTAAATAAATCATGAGCACTTGAACTGGCACCAAACATGTCTCCACAACTGATTTACACAGGGTGCTCCAGTAGTAACTATTAGTCACAGAGCAGAAAACAATTAAAGTGACTTGTGAAATGGGATGTAGGAAAAATTGCTGCTTTGTGATTTGTGCACTCTATTTTCTTGAAGGAAAGCACTGAATGATGCCAAACTGTTTCTGAAAGGAAACTCAGCATCAAAACATCAGTTCCTTCCTAACTGCAAAAGAACAATCAAGCAGGGTGAACCATGTGATGGCAGCAAATGTCATAGATTACAATCTAAACAGACCAGAGAGACACAGGTGGAAAGATGAGTTTTAAACACAAGCAGAGGAAACAATACGGTGGCAGCAAATGTCATGTTTCTGGAATGCTGTGTCCCATTATGGCATGCACAATTCAAGAAGGGTGTTGGTAAATTGGAAAGTATCATAGAAGTGTAGGACTGGAACAGACCTCAAGAGATCATCTAGTCCAGTCTCCTGCACTCAAGGCAGTCTACATTCAGAGAACAGTGATGAGAATGATTAAAGGGTTAGAAAACATTCCTTATAGTGATAAACCCAAGGAGCTCAGTCTATTTAGAGTAACAAAGAGAAAGTTAAGAGGCGACTTGATTACAATCTAAAAGTGCCTACATGGGGAACAAATATTTAATAACGGGCTCTTCAGTCTAAGAGAGAAACATATAATATGATCCAATGGCTGGAAGTTAAAACTAGACAAATTCAAGCTGGAAGGAAGGCATACATTTTTATTAAGTGAGAGTAATTAACTGTTGGAACAACTTACCAAGGGTCATGGGGGATTCCCCATCACTAGCCATTTTAAATCAAGATTTTTCCCCTAGGAGATCTGCTCTAGGAACTATTTTGGGGGAGGTCTCTGGCCTGTGTTATCCAGGAGGTCAGACTAGATGATCACAATGGTCCCTTCTGGCCTTAGAATCCATGAATCTATGTAGTTTGATTATTGTTTTCAGAGGGCGGAATGGGTTTAGTTATGAGGCAATGAGGTAAATGGAAGGAGAGGGGACACCGAAGGGAAGAGGGCAAGGGGGACAGGGCTGGGGAGAAGAGGGTATGAAGGTCAGCTGTGGCGTGAAGCTGAGGTGAGCTCAGTGAAGATTTAGGTGCTACGGCAACGTGAATGTTGTTAATAATAATAACAATCCACAAAACAGAGTCTATTGTTCCAGATTTTTATCTCTTAGCTATATAAGAGCATTGAGGCTCCTCAAAAGGCAATGGATCCAATGTCAGAGCCCCTGCATTACTTGAGGAACTCCGGTTTCCAGCCTGGATGCACCTCCTGTCTCTCGGTCTTTCATGTCTTCTTCCCTTCTTTCCTCTCAGGGTGAAATAATATTTTTTACTGACGTCTCCTCCCAATTCTAATATACCTTGTCTCTATGGTTAGCAGCAAAATCTCCCCGTATGGCAGTCTCACCTTTAAAGGGTGGGGCAGTATTTGAGGGACTAGCAAAGGGTGGTGTACCCACTGGCAAGAAATCCGCAGCGAATCCTTTCATATTAGTGTGAAGGGAAGTGGCTATCTGGATCCAAGCGTCTCCCTCCCTGCTGGGAGTGGGTATTGAGGTCACCATAAGGGTTACTGTACTCACTGCCTCCAATCAGCTGAGTCATGGCCTCCCTCCTTTTCCCCTCTAACATCTCTCCAGAGGTTTCCCTGGCTACTCAGACTGGGCCCCAGAATCTGGAGTCACTCCTTAGCCAGTTGCCCCTCACTGCCTTCTCATTGCCCGTTTCCTCCTCCTGCACAGGGCCGCCGCTTCCATTTAGGTGACCTAGGCAGTCACCTAGGGTGCCAGGATATGGAGGGGCGGCATTTTGCTGCTCTCATCGGCAATTCGGTGGCGGGGGTCCTTCCACTCTCCGGGTCTTCAGTGGCAATTCTGTGGCGGGTCCTTCACTTGCTCTGGGACTCGCTGCTGAAGCGCCCCAAAGACCCAAAGTGTGGAAGGACCCCTGCCTAGGGTTCCAAAAACCCTGGTGCTGCTCCTTCTCCTGCAACTCCAACCTTCTCAGTCTCCATCCCATTTCTTGGAATCTCCCCTTATTCCTAGTCTCCACCATCAATGCCCCTGGTAGCCATTCTGAACTGTCAACCACTTGGCCTTTTCTAGACCTTATTTCAATTCTTCTTAGACCAGATTCACTTGCAGTTACAGAAGTGTAGAACTGGAGTAACTCCCTATTTCAGTAGAGGGGATTTACACTGGTGTAACAGATTATAATATATCCCTATCTCCAGTGAAGTCAGGGGAGTCCCTCTGGATTTACACCAGGGTCACTGACATCAGAATCTGACCCCTAATCTCCTCTTACTTTAAACTTCTCAGCTACTTCTCTTTGTTTTTTCACACCTTTTCTGGTTCCTCAAGTCACAGCCTCTCTAGTGCCACCCCATGCTGACATCTGCCACTCATATCTCCTCTTCTACTACAGATCTCTTTATTCACGTCCCTCTCCTTGTGGATTTTACTTCCATGTTGTGTTATAGATATAAGCAATCTTTATACTCCATTTGTAGCCCAAACAGAGAGACAGCATCTAACCGCATCTGTACCCCACCCTGAAAACAAGCAGGAAGTTACCCTCACAAAGGGTAACACAGGGGCATGATGTGTTAAACTTTCTTAAGATTCTTTCTCTTTTCAGCACGCAGTGTAATAACCAGAAAATGCCATGAGAAGAGAGGAGGGGCTAAGCAATGGAAACAAGGAAAGAATAATACTTAAATCTGTCTCCACAGGAGCTGTAGATCCTTCATCTCAATTAAAAAACATTCTTTCCTTCACTCTAACTGTCTTCCTATCAGCTTTATTACCAAAAATGTCAAGGGAACATTTCAAAAATAAAACCACCACCAAGGAAGACAATTTAGACTTTTATTTTGTTTTTTAAGTAAATGATTCTCTGTTGATTCTTATATACATGCCAAAAAAGGCATACAAATCACTGAACACACAACACAGAGAGTAAATGACAGACATGCTCTAAATGCTATAATTTAATAGCATCACTTCTTGATATTAAGTAGTTGATATTAAAACCATCAATCTGAGTAAAATGAATAAATGCAATAGATGGGGTTTAGAACAGGAAGTGACATAGACAAAATGTACAAGGTTAAATTGACTGGCTTAGCTACTTATATATTATTAATGTTTGTTTCACTAGAGGAGGCTTTGGAATTAATTGATAAACTCAACATTAGCAAGTCACCGGGACCAGATGACTTTTACCCAAGAGTTCTGAAAGAACTCAAATATGAAGCTGTAGAACTATTAACTAAGGTTTGTAACCTGTCCTTTAAATCGGCTTCGGTACCCAATGACTGGAAGTTAGCTAATGTAACGCCAATATTTAAAAAGCGCTCTAGAGGTGATCCCGGCAATTACAGACCAGTAAGTCTAATGTCGGTACCGGGCAAATTAGTCGAAACAATCATCATAAAAAAAAAACATTTGCTTTTACATTTAGTTGCCATCACAGAGTTTCTGTTGCCATGACCATAGGATGAAATTAACTGTATTTTTTTTAACTGTCACTGTGCTGTGAATCAGGTATAAATGTGACAGTGACAAAGCAGTGTCCATAATTATGATAATCTTGAACACATGATCACATAGTATTTTTTCCACTGGACCTCTACCTCATTCAGTCACTTGGCTGTTAATAAATATTTCCTTTAGCCTCCATTCAAGCATGCATCCCCAGAATTTCTTTAACACATACAACCCAACTTGGCCTGAACACAAATTAAGAGTTCTTCTTGGGCGCTTCTATGACACACTCACTACAGTGTCTGAATGGTACATTTAAGGAGTTTGTTTTCTCAATATCCCTGTGAGATATGGAGGTATTATTCCAATTTAACATATGGGAAACTGAGGCACAGAAAGATTAAGGAGTAGATTGTCAAAAGGATCCACTAATTTTGAGTGGCCTGTTTGATATTCCTGCTGCCTTTATCTCTGAGTGTTCAGCATTTTTATAACTCCCTGGTCAGCATAGAACTTCAGTTGCACTTCTGCAAATCAGATGCCAAAGTCTTATGCTGGGCACTCAGAAAATAAGAAACACACAACGCAAACTGTGAAAAATAGAAGACACCACTTCTCCAGGGCTGCATTGAATGGCCTTAAATAGCCTTTCTCTTCCTGCAATACCTGCCCCGATCACTTAGGCCACGTCTACACTACAGGATAATATCGAATTAGCTAAAATCGGTCTAAATAAAATTGATATTAAGTAAAGTCAAAAGTGAGCGTCCACACTAGGCACGTTAATTCGATAGTGGTGCGTCCATGGTCCATGGCTAGCATCGATTTCTGGAGCGGCGCACTGTGGGTAGCCGTTCCGTAGCTATCCCATAGTTCCCAGTCTCCCCGCCCCTTGGAATTCCGGATTGAGAGCCCAGTGCCTGATGGGGCAGAAATCATTGTCGCGGGTGGTTCTGGGTACAGCCTACCCCTCCCTTTGTGAAAGCAGCAGACAAACCGTTTCACGCCTTTTTCCCTGGGTGAACTGAGCAAACGCCATAGCACAGCAATCATGGACCCTGAGATCAGTAACGCTATCGTGACGTTGTCAACACCTGCGCACTCTTGTGCTGTCTATGCTGAACCATGAACTGCAAAAGGCAGGAGGAGAGTAGGAGGCAGCTATGCAGCAGTGGTGACGAGAGCGATGAGGACATGGACGCTGAATTCTCCCTAACCGCGGGACCCTGCGTTTTGGAGCAACTGCTGGTAATGGGGCAGCTTATACCCATGAACGCCGATTTTGGGCCCGCGGAAACAAGCACAAGACTGGTGGGACTGCATTGTTTTGCAGGTGTGGGACGATTCGCAGTGCTGCCGAACTTTCGCATGTGTAAGAGCACTTTCTTTGAACTTTGTGACTTGCTTTCCCCTGCCTGAAACGCCATAATACAAACATGAGAACAGCCCTCACAGTGGAGAAGCGAGTGCTATAGCCCTCTGGAAGCTTGCAGTGCCAGACAGCTCCGGTCAGTCGGGAATCAATTTGGAGTGGGAAAATCTACTGTGGAGGCTGCTGTGATGCAAGTAGCCAAAGCAATCGTTAAGCTGCTGCTACGAAAGGTTGTGACTCTGGGAAACGTGCAGGTGATAGTGGATGGCTTTGCTTCAATGGGATTCCTAACTGTGCGGGGCCATAGATGGAACCCATATCCGCTATCTTTGGCCCCGGAGCACCAGGGCACCCAGTAACGTAAACGCAAGGGGTACTTTTTCAATGGCGCTGCAAGCACGGTGGATCACAAGGGACGTTTCACCAACATCACGTGGATATGGCCAGGAAGGGTTCATGACGCTCATGTCTTCAGAAGCACTACTCTGTTTAAATGGCTGCAGCAAGGGAATTACTTCCCAGACCAGAAAATATCCGTTGGGGATGTTGAAATGCCTGTAGTTATCCTGGGTGACCAGCCTAACCCTTGATGCCATGGCTCATGAAGCCATACACAGGCAGCCTGGACAGTAGTCAGGAGCTGTTCAATTACAGGCTGAGCAAGTGCAGGATGGTGGTAGAATGTGCATTTGGCCGTTTAAAAGGGCGCTGCGCGAACATTACTTACTCGCTCAGACCTCAGCCAAACCAATGCCCGTTTGTTATTGCTGCTTGCTGTGTGCTTCCACAATCTCTGTGAGAGTAAGGGGGAGACATTTTTGGGGGGCGGGAGGCTGAGGCCAAATCACCTGGCTGCTGAGTACGAGCAGCCAGAGACCAGGGGCGATTAGAAGAGCACACCAGGAGGCGGTGCGCATCAGAGAAAGCCTTGAAAACGATGTTTCAGCACGGGCCAGGGTACGGTGTGACTGCTGTTGTTTGCTTCTTCTTAATGAACTCTCCCCCCTTGATTGACTCATCCCTGTCAGCAAACCACCCTTCCCTTTGATTACAGCTTGCTGAAGGAAATAAAGTCAGTATCGTTTAAAAATCATGTATTCTTTATTAAAAGTCATTCTGTATCATTTAAAAATCATGTATTCTTTCTTAAAAGTCATTCCCTGAAGCAACCCACCCTCCCCTTTGGATGTATTCTTTATTACAAATAATTATAAAAGAGGCAGAGAATTATCAAGGTATCCTGGCTGCTGTGGTTTGGAAGGAGGGGGAAGGGAAAGGCCATTAAGCACATTTCACGAATTACAGCCTTTTTGCTTGCACTCTCCAGGGGAGTGGAGTAGGCGGGTGCAGAAAGCCTTCCCCCACGCGTTCTTACACGTCTGGGTGAGGGGAGAATGGGATGTGGGGAGCTTTGAGGGTGGTTACCCAGGGGCTGCACGGCACTCTATTAACCCCGCTGCTCTCCTGAAGATCACCATGCGTCTGAGTGATATCAGTTTGATCACGCAGCAGCTCCAGCGTTGCATCACGCCACTGCTGATCTTCCTGCCTACACCGCTGATCTTCCTCCCGCCACCTCTCAGCTCGAGTGTCTCTCCTATCCTCCCGTTCACTGCCATCTTTCCTGTAGTGTGCTAGCACATCCTTCCACTCATTCTGATGAGCTCTTTCACTGCGGGTTACTTCCATGATTTCTGAGAACATTTCATCTCTCGTTCTATTCCTCCTCTGCCTTATCTGAGCTAAGCCTCGGGATGGCGTAGGGATGCCGGACAACTGTGCAGCTGCATGGGGGAATGAAAACAGGAGAGAAGTATGTAAAAAAGATACATTTTAAGAAACAATGCTAGTACTCTTTCACAGTGAATAACACTATCCACCTTACATAGCACATGTGATTTCACTACAAGGTCGCATTTTGCATCGTTTAAATAGTCAGTGCCTGTGGCTGTGGTGTTGCTGATCTCACACAGACGGCAGGTCCTGCACCCAACTTCCATGCGGTGATGGTAAGGCTTTAAAAGTTTGACTTCTCCAGCATTCATATACACAGTGATCTTGATGCCTTGTTCCTGTTAAGAGGAACCAGCAAACCCCAAACCCTCTTTCCCCTCCCCCCATCGCATGGCTGCTATCATAAGATCGCTGCTAATGATCACCCTCTTCACCCCCCGCACCGCGTGGCTGGTAGCTGGGAAGATTCCTGCTTGCCAAACGCTGAAAATCAGCGCTATCCTTCCTCCCCTCCCCTCCTCCGCTCTGCCCAGTAGCAAAATCTCTATTACACTTGCCCTACTGTTCTAGGCAGGATGGACTTTTTTTAGAAACCTTAAGGGAGGAATTGACTCATTGCCAAGTGAGTCAATCCCAATTTTGCTTTCAAAATTTGCAGCCAGGGCACTCATGATAGCAGTGGACAGTACAGGGGAGGAGAGATAACCGTCATCTCATTGCCAGTTTTCTCCGGTAGTAGACAGTACAGAATGACTGGTAACCATCTCTGCTATCATGCAAAAGCAAGCAAATGCTGCTGTGTGGCACTGGAGTATCGCTCTGTCTCCGCGGCATCCAGTACACATACGGTGCCGGAAAAAAAAAGAGCTGAACGGCTCCATGGTTTGCTGTGCTATGGCGTCTGCCAGGGCAATGCAGGGAAAAACGGCACGAAAGGATTGTCAGCTTATGTTTTCCGGAGGAAGGAATGATGATGACGTTTACCCAGAACCCCCAGCGACCATTAAGATTCAACCTGAATTTCAAGGGGCAGGGGAGCATGGAGGACGGAGGGGTACTGAGACTCCAGCTATCCCACAGTCCACAGCGTCTCTGAAAAGTATTAGCATTCTTGCTGAGCTCCCAATGTCGTAGGTTCAAACACAGTGTGTGGCGTGGTTCAGGGAACAGCTCCTCAGTTTCTTCCCCCCCCACACCACGTGAAAGAAAAAGGGAAAGAAATCATTCCTTGACTTCTTTCAATGTCACCCTATGTGTACTGAATGCTGCTGGTAGACGCGATGATGCAGCAGGAAGAGCAGTATCCGCTCCTCTCCCTGTACCCCTCTCTGTGGTAGATGGTGCAGTAGGATTAGTAATCATCCTCATCAATATCTAACATGGTGACATTGACACCAACATTGCTGGTTCTTCCCAGTAGATAGACAGGAACGGGTAATAACCAGCTTCATCATTGAAATGGGGGGCTGCAAATTTTTGAAAGCAAAATTGGGATTGACTTACTTGGCAATGAGTCAATTCCTCCCTTTATGGTTTCTAAAAACAGAGTTCTATCCTGCCTAGAACAGTAGGCAAGTGTAATAGAGATCCAGTGTATCAGAGAGCACAGCTGCTCCGTGTCAGTATTAACAGGGGGTGCCCCTGCAAACAACCACACCCGTTGCTTCCCTTCTCCCCAACCTTCCTTCACTACCGTGGCAGGCCCCCCCCATTTGTGTCATGAAGTTGTAAGGATACAAGAATAAGAAACAGAGACTTGTTAGTGAGATACACTGAGGGCGGGGAGGCACTTGGAGGCACCCACCCGGGGCTTATGACATCCAGGCAGGACGGACTCTATTTTAGAACCATAAGGGAGGAATTGACTCATTTGCCAATTGAGTCAATCCCAATTTTGCTTTCAAGAATTTGCAGCCCCCGTTTCAAATGATGAAGCTGGTATTTAGCTGTTCTGTCCTATCTACTCGGAGTAACCAGCGGAATAAATTGCCTCTCGATATTGAGCAATTATCAGGCATAGGGTTCATGAGGACGGTTACCAGTCCTATTGTACCGTCTACACCGGGGAGGGGAAGGAGCGATAGTGCTCGTCACTGCTGTAGCATCGCGTCTACCAGCAGCATTCAGTAACACATAGGGTGACATTGAAGTAGTCAAGGAATGATTTCTTCCCTTTTCGTTCATTGGTGGGGTGGGGGAGAAACTGAGGAGCTGTTCCCTGAACCACGCCAGACACTGTCTTTTGAACCTACAGACATTGGAGCTCAGCCAAGAATGCAAATAATTTAAGAGACTGCTGTGGACTGTGGGATAGCTGGAGTCCTCAGTACCTCCCTCCATGAGCGTCCATTTGAGTCTCTGGCTTCCCGTTACGCTTCTCACGCTGCGCTGTGTATCCTGGAGTTTTTTTTTTCAAATGCTTTGGCATTTCGTGTTCTGTAACGGAGCTCTGATACAACAGATTTGTCCCCATACAGCGATCAGATCTAGTATCTCCCGTACGGTCCATGCTGGAGCTCTTTTTGAATTTGAGACTGCAATTGCCACCCGTGCTGATCAGAGCTCCACGCTGGCAAGCAGGAAATGTAATTTCAAAAGTTCGCGGGGCTTTTCTGTTTACCTCCCTGCTTCATCCGAGTGCAGATTGCTGTCCAGAGCAGTCAGTGGTGCACTGTAGGATACTCCCGGAGGCCAATTGAACGTCGATTCCGTCCACACTAACTGTAATCTGAAATGTTAATATCGGCATTTAGCGCTACTCCTCTCGTCGGGGTGGAGTACAGAAATCGATTTAAAGAGCCCTTTATATCGATATAAAGGGCGTTGTAGTGTGGACGGGTACAGCGTTAAATCGATTTAACAGCCATTAAACCGATTTAAACGCGTAGTGTAGACCAGACCTTAGACATCTTTCAACTTCTGCAGCAAATGAGATGGGGTGAGGAGTCCTGTGAAAAATTAGTAAGTGATCATGTATTTAAAAACTGTGTCACTGAATGCATACCAGGGGTCTGAAATAAGGTTACAGTTTGAGTGTTTTGACTTTGCAACTTTAACATTCCTTTAATTTGCCATTTTTAATATTTGCACACACGCAGCACTTCCTTTAGAACACTTGGAGATTATTATCGAAATGTGTTATTGCTACTAACCCCCCGCCCAACTTATGTATGAACCTTGATTTCTCAAACTTTTATAACTCAGCCAGATCAAAATCACATCCTCAGGGCACTGTAAGCAATAAGACTCTCAGTGTTTTTCATCAATAGATCTCAAGCACATCCCAATTGTTGGAATAATAGGGATGTGTTTTAAATAATTAAAACATAGAATAGGTTCAGATTGTTAACAAGTTTACCTTCCTCTCCTTCACAGGTTACTTTGTCTGCATTAAAGTTTTGGGGAAGAAATGAATTCAGTGTGTAATCTTGTAATAAATGTACAAGAGACACAAACCATTATAAAACAAATCTGTTTAAGAGAAATATGTTGCTAGTGGGGTTGCCAGTTTTGATTAGTTATATTCCTGGTGGTTCTATCACATGACAAAATGTAATTAAAGATTCCAGGACAATCCTGGAAGGTTGGCAACCCTAGTTTCTAGCTAGGTGAACTTGTAAGTTAAGTCAGGAAACTACAAGGATAGATTCGAATGGTCAAATTAATATTAGAATTGAAATACAATCAGTAAGTCAACGGTTCAGTTTATCTACTTTACCAGTCACTGTAATTGGACATTACATCAGACTGAACAAGCTAAGGAAAGCGATCCTTTCACAGGTTTACAGAGAGATTAATGCAGCATCCTTTACCTCTGAGTAATTTAGGTCAAAGTCTGCTAAAAGCAGATGCCATTACTTTGCCTTGATTATAAGGAAGTACAAGTCCTAAAATGGTTTCCTAGCACCTCTCGCCTATGAAGCTTTACTGTTCACAAAGATCACATTCAGCTCCACTTGCTTAATATATCCCCCCTCCAATTAACACAATGCCTGTAACTTTTTGGATTCTGGCACAAACACCAACTGATTTCTAAAACTCCAGACTTATAGCAGCTTTAGAATGATGCTACTTTAACCCAGGGATCCCTTACAGTATCAAAAACAGAAAAATAGACTTGAGTATTTAGTGTCTGCTTGAAGAGTAGTTAGTAACACACAGAGATGAACACACACACGCACACACACTCTCAAATTGCTGTACAGAAGGATGTTCACACTGTCTTCTTCTTAAAGTCTCTAACTCACGTGATTGGTCCTAGCTCGGATTTAAGTGGATATTTACCTGTATCTGTGTAAAGAACACATCTCTTGAGCTCTTTCACATGCAGTGGGGTTTGATCTTTACTCTCTCTTGGTTGCACTTCAGGCTTGACTTAGTTGCTGTCAGTGTTTTTCACTTCTCCTCCTCTGGGCAGCCGATCCAGGGGATGGAGTAGGATACCACTTTCGGTATCTGGCTGGTACATGGGAGCTTCCCTCCCCCACCCACACTTTCTTCTGTATGGTTGCCATCTTTTGAATGGATCAGAGATTTCTCTACACCACCCCCAAGGGATACTCTTGCCACATTAGGGGTCCCAGTGTGTTGGTGTAGATCATGGGGGACCAATGACTTGATCTTAGAGCCATAGCCACTGGCGGTGTGTGAGTGTCGTACCCCAATTGCTACTAAACACAAATAGATATTCCTTGAAAACAGGATGCAAGGGGCGGGGGAAGGGGGAAGGGATGTGACTAAACCAGCAAACAAGATAGTGGTTTAATCCAGATGTCTGAATCTGAATCCGCATAGCTGTGCCGTACAGATGAATAACCACCTGTGGAGCCAACTCTGAAAAGAAGGCTGAGAAAACTGGCAGATCCCAGTCCCAGAAAGCAGCCTCTGGGGGAGAAACTCCTGAAAGACAATCCAGTGTCTGCAGACAGCAGAGCATATCAAAATGACTCTGCAATCTCAGAGATGTTGAATGGGATTTTCACTATCTTGTAACTAGAGAGTGGCTGAGTGCAAGAAGAGAGATTTTTATTAAAGAAAAAAAAATTAAGATTTGATGATTGTGGCTGAGGGGGAGGAAGTGTTGCCGCAGCCATTTTGGGAAGGTCAGACGCAGCAAGGGGAAGTATGATGGCAGCAGGCTTGAGAGAGGTACCAATTAGCAAGGAAGAAAGACAACAAGGTCTCAATGCCTGGCGAAAAAGAAATCCTGCAATACAAAGATCAGTCCCTCACATCCGCCAAATAGGATTACTGTCAAGGTTCCCTCCTCACTCTGAACTCTAGGGTACAGATATGGAGATGTGCATGAAAGACCCCCTCAGCTTATTTCTACTAGCTTAGGTTAAAACTTCCCCAAGGCACAAATCCTTTCCTTGTCCTTGGACAGTATTGCTGCCACCACCAAGTGCTTTAAAAAAAAATACAGGAAAAAAGGCCACTTGGAGTCCCTGTTTCTCCAAAATATTCTCCCAAGCCCCTTCGTACCCTTTCCTGAGGAGGCTTGAGAATAATATACTAACCAATTGGTTACAATGCAAGCACAGACCAACCCCCTGGGTTTTTAGGACACTGAAAATCAATCAGGTTCTTAAAAGAAGAATTTTATTTGTTTTTAAATGTAAAAGAATCACACCTGCAAGATCAGGATGGAAGGTAACTTTACAGGGTAAATAAAAAGATTTTAAGCACAGAAAATTCCCCTTTGGGCTCAGCTTCCAAGCTACAAAAAAAACCAAAAACAAAAACAAAACAACAGCAACAACAACAACAACAAAAAAGGAATAAAACTTCCTCTTAGCATAGGGAAAATTCACAAGCTAAACCAAAAAATAATCTAAGGCATTTCCTTGCTTTACTTACAATTTCTGTAATTTTAGAAGTATCATTTCTGGTATCTTTTTAGGAGATGGTTTACCTGCTTGGAGTCTTTCTCTGTCCAGAGAGGGAACAAACAAAAAGAGCACAAACACCCCCCCCCCCCTTTTGAAAGTATCTTCTTTCCTTATTGGTCCTTGTGGTCAGGTGCCAACCAGGTTATTTGAGCTTCTTAACCCCTTAAACGTAAAATGATTCTGTACCTCTGGCCAGGAGGGATTTTATGTTCCTGCATATATAAAGGCTGTAACCCTTTCCTTTATATTTATGACAGTTACCAAATTTGAAATGCAAAAAACCTGACCCCGTGCCCCAACACACAAGGCAAGCCTGCCACAACCCCAACCACAAAGCAAATCCTCTCCCTTCAACTTCCACTTAGAGTATCTAGAAATTGATAATATCGCATGTCTCCATAAGCACTGATTTCTCTTCTGTCCAGTCAGTGTTTGACCCCTCCACATCCCTGGCCCTGCCCCTACCCCACCTCTTCCAGCCCCTGCATTTAAAAAATGTATATAGAGGCAAAATTAGAAAGGCCAAGGCACAAAATGAGATCAAACTAGCTAGAGACATAAAGGGTAACAAGAAAACATTCTACAAATACGTTAGAAGCAAGAGAAAGACCAAGGACAGGGTAGGCCCATTACTAAATGAAGAGGGAAAAACAATAACAGAAAATGTGGAAATGGCAAAAGTGCTAAATGACTTCTTGGTTATGGTTTTCACCAAGAAGACTGGTGGCATTTGGATGCCTAACATAGTGAATGAAAGTGAAAATGGGGTAAGTTCTGATGCTAAAATAGGAAAAGAACAAGTTAAAAGTTACTTGGACAAGTTAGATGTCTTCAAGTCACCAGGACCTGATGAAATGCATCCTAGAATACTCAAGGAACTGGCTGAGGAGATATCTGAGCCATTAGAGATTATTTTTGAAAGGCCCTGGAAGACAAGAGAGATTTCAGAAGACTGGAAAAGAGCACATATAGTGCTTATCTCTAAAAAGGGAAATAAAGGCAACCCAGGCAATTACAGACCAGTCAGCTTTCACTTCTGTACCTGCTAAGAGAATGGAGCAAATAATTAGGGAATCAATATCTAGAAGATAATAAGGTGATAAGTGATAGTCAGCATGGATTTGTCAAGAAGAAATCATGTCAAACCAACCTGATAGCCTTTTTCGATAGGGTAACGAGCCTTGTGGATAGGGGAATGTGGTAGATGTGGTATATCTAGACTTTAGTAAGGTTCTGATACAGTCTTGCATGACTTTCTTATTAAGAAACAAATACAATCTAGATGGAGCTACTATAAAGTGGATGCATAACTGTTTGGAAACTGCTCCCACAGAGGAGTTATCAACAGTTCACAGTCATGGCGGAAGGGAAGAGTGAGTGGGTCGTCCCAGCAGGGATCAGTTCTGGGACCGTTCTTTTCAATGTCTTCATCAACCATTTAGACAATGACATAGAGAGTACACTTATAAAATTTGTGGACGATACCAAGCTGGGAGGGTTGCAAGTGCTTTGGAGGATAGGATGAAAATTCAAAATGATCTGGAGAAAACTGGAGAAATGTTCTGAAGTAAATAGGATGAAATTCATAAGGACAAATGCAAAGTGCTCCACTTAGGAAGCAACAATCAGTTGAACACATACAGAATGGGAAATGACTGCCTAGGCGTTCTGCTCTGCACTGATTAGGCCTCAGTTGGAGTGCTGCGTCCAGTTCTTGGCACCACATTTCAAGAAGGAAGTGACCAAATTGGAGAGAGTCCAGAGAAGAGCAACAAGAGTATTGGAAGCAAGACACCAGAAGTAATTCTTCCGTTCTGCTCTGCACTGATTAGGCCTCAGTTGGAGTGCTGCGTCCAGTTCTTGGCACCACATTTCAAGAAGGAAGTGACCAAATTGGAGAGAGTCCAGAGAAGAGCAACAAAAAATTATTAAAGGTCTAGAAAACATGATCTGTGAGGGAAGATTGAAAGAATTGGGTCTGTTTAGTCTGGAAAAGAGAAGAGTGAGAGAGGACATGAGAACAGTTTTCATGTACCTAAAAGGTTGTTAGAAAGAGGAAGGAGAAAAGTTATTCTTAGTCTCTGAGGATAGGACAAGCAATGGGCTTAAATTACAGCAAGGGTGGTTTAGGTTGAATATTAGGAAAAATTTCCTAACTGTCAGGGTGGTTTAGCACTCAAATAAATTGCCTAGGGAGGTGGTGGAATCTCCATCATTGGAGATTTTTAAGAGCAGGTTAGACAAACACCTGTCAGGGATGTTCTAGATGGTGCTGGGCCTGCCATGAATGCAGGGGACTGGACTTGATGACCTCTCCAGGTCCCTTCCACTCCTATGATTCTATGAAAATGTTGACTATTATATTATTATTATCTGACATGAGATGTCCCATTATGACATAACTTGACAATTATGCACTACTGCTATGAAAATAATAAAAGTATCGTAAAAATGAAAATAAAGTAGAAAACATTTCAAAACAAAAAGTTTGAATTATTTTTCTGAAATTAAATTTTCTGATTTCCTTTTTATGGGAATTTGCACTGAAATAAAATCATTTAAATTGATATGACATTGTCAGACAGAAAACTAAACAAAAACCTTTTGAATGCACATAAGCATTTTCTGTACTCTATGGCCTTACTAAAATATACCAAATCCTACAGGGCACTTATGGAACAATGGACCAAATGCTTGATTCATAGTCAACTGCAGCTGTGTTCCAGCATTGTCAGAAGAAATCATTGCAAAAGATGGAATCTCCATATTTTATTTTTACAATCCAGCAGAGCTTCAAAATCCTGGAGGTTGCAGGTTTCATTAAGAATTTCCTTTGATTATTGGTAACTTAGTAACTTTTGAAGTAGGATTCGGATCTAATGATAACTTTTTTTTTTATAATCTTGTTCTTATCCCAGATAAACACCAACACAAGGATACAATGGTTACATCCAGAGATACTTAGCGTAGGCAGGGATACCTTGGCTGGCGGCAGGGATACCAGATCTAAGCCAGTAATTAAGCTTAGAAGAGTTCATGCAGGTTCCCCACATTTATACTCTAAAGTTCAAACTGGGGAAAGAAACCTTGACAGGGACGAAAGACCAGATTGGTAAAGGTATTTAGATTGGTAAAGGTATTTAGATGTTGTTCTGCTCCGTATCACAAGGCCTGAGTGACTTAGATTGCTGAATCCCATTTTCAAAAGCCATTTAGACACTTAGAAGCCTAAGTCTCAGTCTCATTTAGGCTGCTTAGAAGCTGTCAGTTTTGAAAAGGCAGTGTAGCTAAGTCCCTTAGCTCTTGTAATGCTGAGTGGAGAAATGCCTAAAAATCTGGGCTTAACTGTCAACATGCACCAAGAGTTTGGCTGAAAGATGTCTTCAAAGCAATATGGCATAGCTGCCTCTTCACAGTTGCTTCCAATGGAAGCACCTTGAAATTCCTCTGGGAATGCATTACCCAAGGCAATGACATGCTGCCACTATATGATTCACCTTAAATATTTCTGCTGTAACTTCACAGCTCGTTGGTTTTTAGCTCATGCTAAGTTGGCAGCAATAGGGCTTTGGATGGGATATTCCCTTAGGGATGCCACAAAGTGCACTCTGAGCCTTGTGTCTATTCATCAGGAGGGGAATCAGATTCCTTCACCCTCCCCACCATCTTGAATGTGTGGATTCTGTGCTCACTTCTTCCATTTGGTGCAGCCACTCTCTGGTGGCACAGAGCTAGCACACACAGACCCCCACCAAGGCATGGGTCCTGAGGCCTAGGAGCAGTATGGGGATGAGTGAAGGCTCGGTGCTGTTCTTTGCTCTGCTGAGACAGGTCAATGAGTGGATCCAGGAGCAAAGCATGGTAAGGAATTGGCGTCCATGTGTTATAGGCCATACACCTTGGAAGCCACAAACAGCAGCTCGGCAGGCACATGGATAATTTCCTTGCTTAGGTCCTCTGTCCTCTGACCTTAAAGGGGCTTCAAGAGGCTTCCGCAGTCCCTCCATTGTTTCCATTCACGACTGGGACAGTGGGGGTTTACTTAAGCCAGCTGAGGTCCATATTTAGAGTTAGGAAGGGATTGGCAGGCCGCCAACCTTCCAAATTCAATACAGAGAGAGAAGAGTCTGAGCGAACAGTTTGTGAACAACTCAGAAGTGAAAATTACCCATTCTGAAAACATTGTCATGTATACTTAAGAGTTTCAATTATGGTACCAAAGAAAATCAGTATTGCTTGTATGAATAATTTGCTTAGCAAAAACAGATGGATAATTCTCAATGAATGCTATGTCAAATGGGATAGTTTGAGTGTCTCAAATGGCTGCTTGATCTGGCCATATCATTGCAATTTGTGGTTTCATGACACAACGTTGTGTTGCCACAGGGAATAACTAACTCTTCTCTTATGATTGACCAGTTTGTCTATGGCTGCCTAAGTAGGAAGGGAGGTTTCAAGCCATAGTCTCTTCCCTCCCCACCCCCATGTACAGATTTTGAAAAGCCATACAAAGTACAAACATCTTCTATATCCTTGATTCCATGATTCCCCTACAATGTTTTTGTAGCAGCCTCCATCTGTGACACCCAACACACCAAGGATTTTAACTGGGGATCTCTCCAGATTGTAAAGGCAGGAGTTGGTATTATAGCTTTGAATATATTAAAGAACAACAGCTTCAGCACTTAGGCACTTGGAAGGTCAGAGACCACACATTCACTAGTGAGTTACACTTTCACTGTGAATGGTATCAAGTGCCTATATGAGATGGAGGTCCCAGCACCAGTCATGCTGCTAGACTTCCCACACTTTCCACAGCAGTGGCCACCCCAGACTATAGCATAGGGTGGAATACAAGATAACATCCTGGAATGGAAGCAGCAGTGGCCACATCACCAGGCATTTCCTCAGAACTCCCATCATCCTGTGCAGCCAGGGTGTCTCTGAGAACTGATGCTGCAGTGAAATCCCATTGCCCCAGTCTTGTCACAAGCCCTGGTCCTGTCACAGCTGAGTCCCATTATCACGTAGAAGAGAAATCCAAGCATTAGTCAGTCCCATATTAGCAGTGATTAAGGGGTGATGCAAAAGCCACTAAGTCAACCTGGCAATTTTCCATTGATTTTGTTGGGTATGAGTTCTCTTTGGTTAAGGCCTGATCCAATGGCTGTTCACGCACAGCAGGTCCACAGAGCTTGTTGCCTTTTGCCCAAGTTCTCGGAGGTCCACTTTCTAAGCATAGGGGTGAAATGAGGAAGTTGACACAGGATTTCCTGTGCCCTCTTGATATGTAGGGGACACAAGTAGAAGGAACCAGATAATAGCAAGGTCTCTAAGGCCATCACTTGGTGAAAATATGAGAAGGCAGGCGAGGGGGCATGTCATATTGAAAGATGGAGTTTGAAAACAATGAAAGGGACTAACTCTCAGCAGAGCTTTGAAAGTTTGCTTCAAAGAGATGTTTAAAAGTTGCCTAGGGGAGTGCTTCTTCAAAACTATTTCCAGTGAAGAAGCCTTGAAAAGCCACTGGGAGCTCATTAACCAGGCAATGACGCACTGCCACTACATATTTATTTTAAATATTTTCTTGCTGTGACTTCACAGCAAAGAGAGAGACAATTTTTCCCAAAGATCTTGTTGGGTCTTAGATTTTGCAGAGTGAGGGATGGAGACGGTCTTAGACCTGAGGCTTTGTGAGTTGGGAGAGTGGTTGATGTGAAAAGATTGCTGAGGGCTGCCTTGACCAAACCACTTCTCTAGTTCGCTACTTTGGCCTTGGCAGAATTGACAGACAGCAAAGGACATCCTAACACAGGGCTTGTAAAGATGTTAGGATGAAATTTACAAAGCAGAAAATTCATATAGCAGGGAGTAACTGATGACCTTGTAAATCACCCTCATCAACTGCTTACTGTTGTTCAGACCCGAACACCTTTACTACGGGAGCAGGTAGAAGCAGGGAAAATAAAACCCATCACCATCCAGGTAAGTTTTGAGATCTGCAAATACAACCCATGTGAGTTTTCCAGCAAGGCTGAGTATTTTATGCTGTTCTTTTCCTGCTTAGCTCTACCAATGTAAAAAAAAAAAGAAGAAACAACTTATTAGGATTCATTCAATCTAATGAAGGTCGTCGCAAAGCTCTTTCCACCTGTGCCTCCCATATTGCTGTAGTGATTATATTTTTCGGGCCATTAATCTTCATGTATTTAAGACCTTCCACCACTTTCTCAGTGGATAAGATGGTCATGGTGTTCTACACCATTATCACCCCTATGCTGAATCCCTTGATCTATACCCTGCGCAATGAGGAGGTGAAAAATGCCATGAGGAAATTAGGGAGCAGAAAAGTGACTTTAGGGGTGAGATGAAAAATGTGCTGTATGGAATGATGGTAGTTCTACCAAGTGATGCTATTCATCAGGCATTTTAGAGAAAACAGATTTTAATATCACAGGAGTTCAGTTTTTCTGTGAAAATTCCCAATGATTTTCTCTGAATCCTGCTATGTGTAGCCTATAGGATTAATCTGGTTACATATATATATACTATTAGAAAAGGTTATATATAATAATTAAATAATTATATATAATATTTTCTTTTAGTTTAAGTATTTGGTTTATTGTACTAGGTTGTAAATTTATAATAAAGTAAGTTTGGCTGTAATGCAGGAGATCTACAGGCCATATCTTGTATGTTAAGCTAAGGCAAAGTTAGCATATCTATAGTAAGACCTTTTATCCAGAAAGCAAAGTTGATCTACATCTTGTTACCTAAATAGCTGAGAGCTTTTATCTAGACCAATAGACAATGGAACAATGGAAAGGGAGGATTTCAATTTGTACTCACAGACTTAACAGGTAGACCACAGGGAAAGAACTGAAATGACTAAAGAACGGAAATAATATAAGTGTGTCGGTACATGTCATCAATACGCACATACATACTAGCCTATGGGGTAAGCAAACTCTAACATTTTGTGGGTGAGGAATGAAATTTGGGCATGAGAAGGATTTCCGGCACTTGTTCCCCTAAAAGCAGTGACCCACCTTGCTAGAGTACTCTATTTCTATTCTATGTCTAGTCCTCTTCTCTTCTCTTCTATCTCTCTAATACGACTACTACTATTAGTAGGCTGTACTTCTTTGTAACTTTCTAAGTTTCAGGAGAACTAGCAAAGTTTGGTTTCCCTTAACTTTTATTCTTACTTTGTTTCTTAGGTTTTCTGTTTAAGTTTAAGTTAGTCAAGTAAACCCTAAGTTAGTTCTGATAGCTCTGAACATTAGTTTCTCCTAAGCACTGCATCTCTTACTGAAGAACTGAGAAATCCCAACTGCGAGGCTGAACCTGTGTCTCCTATCACCAGGCTATCAAGGAAGGGTGTAAGTATATTAACCAAAGATTTACAGCACATATTACTATATTACCATATGTATCATTTGAATAGCAGTAATGCGATTGTAACTTTGTAACTCTGATTATTTTACCGTTTACTTACTGTTTCTCTGATTTTAATAAAAAGTATTTACAGCTATATCTGTGAGCTTCCTTTATGTCATGGAGTGGCATGTAAGCAGCATCTTGTGACAAAATGTGGCAGGACCCATTTGGGCATGCACTGCCCCAGAGCCCTCACTGCTTGATTTTGCTATAATGTCTCTGCTGCAAAGCTTGCTGAATCATTCCTTCCATGGGTCCTTGAACGGTTATGATTGAGGCTTGTGACTTTACTACATGAGCATGTAGAAGAGAAATCAGAATATTGTTAAATCTCTTATTTAAGTGATTACTTAAGAGTAGAGTGAGCTGACTTTTTGAAACTGAAACTTTTTTACCAACAAAATGCAGAGTTAGGTAAACTGAACTACTTAGTGTTGATTTCACTGAATTATTTTGGTAAAGGGGGAAGGTAAACTTTTTAAAAATTTCAGAAAAAATAAATATTTTGCTTTGATTATATTTTTAGGGCCATTAATCTTCATGTATTTAAGGCCTTCCACCACCTTCTCAGAGGATAAGATGGTCACGGTGTTCTACACAATTATCACCCCTATGCTGAATCCCTTAATCTATACCTGCGCAATGAGGAGGTGAAAAATGCCATGAGAAAATTAGAGAGGAGAAAAGTGACGTTAGGGGTGACATGAAAAATGTGCTGTGTGGAATGGTGGTAGTTCTGCCAAGTAATGCTATTCATCAGGAATTTTAGAGAAAAGAGATTTTAATATCACAGGTGTTCAGTTTTTCTGTGAAAATTCCCAATGAATTTCTCTGAAACCTGCTATGTGTAGCCTATAGGATTAACCTGCTTACATATATATATATATACTATAAGGAAAGATTATATATAATAATTTGGTGAAGGACATAAATCCACAGCATGTAGAGGGTAAGCATAGGAGTTTATTACACATAGCTCTGGCGGAGCATCACCTGTCTTATTAGGCTCAGAGACACTGTCAATCAATTGATTAAAATAGAATATATAGATTTTCCATGGGTGGGGGAAAGTGACTTTGTGGGCAGTTCCACACCCCGGGATAAGTTTTGCAGCAAGACAAGATAAGCACATTAGCCAATGGTTAACAGGTTACATAATGTCTCCACCCATGTTCTCAAGTTAGAAAGTTAACATTTAATTAATTCCTTGGTAAAATGTTATTAGTATAAAATATATAAGTGCGTAGGTACATGTTATTCAATACGCGCATACATACTAGCCTATGGTGTAAGCAAAGCCTAACATTTTGTGGTGAGGAATGAAATTTGGGGCTAAGAGGAAGGATTTCCGGCACTTGTGCCCTCTAAAAGAGGTGACCCACCTCGCTACTCTATTTCTACTCTATCTCTAGTCCTCTTCTCTTCTCTTCTATCTCTCTCACTATGACTACTACTATTAGTGGGCTGTGCTTGTTCTTAACTTTCTAAGTTTTCAGGGGAACTAGCAAAGTTTTGGTTTCCCTAAAACTTTTTCTTCTTTGTTTATTAGGTTTTCTGTTTAAGTTTAAGTTAGTCAAGTAAACCCCTAATGTAGTTCTGATAACTGAGCGTTAGTTTCTTCTAAGCAGCTGCATCTCTCACTGAAGAATTGAGAAACCCCAACCGCGAGGCTGGGCCTGTGTCTCTTATCACCAGGTTATCAAGGAAGGGTGTGAGTATATTAAGCAAAGCTTTGTAGCATATAATACTATATTACCATATGTATTTTTGGAATAGCAGTAATGCAATTGTAACTTTGTAACTCTGATTATTTTACCGTTTACTTCCTATTTCATTGATTTGAATAAAAAGTCTTTACAGCTATATCTGTGAGCTTCCTTCATACCCCGAGGGCCTTTGTAAATTCTGTGGAGCCTGATTTGGACAAGAAGTTTTATCTTCTGATCAAACAGATTGGTGAGCCTAAGACCCACACTAATTAATATTAATAACCAATTATTAATAATATATTAATTAATTAAAAAATAGAATTAAATCGATAGCTTACATTAATATTATTAGTACACCCTAAATCAGGCTACATCTTTACCATTCTACTTTGATGTGAACGCTTCCAACATTTAAGGCTCAGTGAAAAGTGGAAATTTTTCCAGTTCTTTGTTCAATTTTATACCTAATTTCAGTTAGATTATTTGTGGTCATTATTGTAGTCCCAGTAGCACTGGAGCAGTATGAGCCAGCGATAGCCCTGACTCTGGCTCTGAAGTCATGGGTACTAGTCTTGGTTCTGTTCCATTATGAATTTGGGTCAGTCACTTCCTTTCTCTGGACCTCTGCTTCCCTCCCATGTTTTGCCATTTTAGACTGTAATCTCTTCAGGGCAGGTACGGTCTTTTTACTATGTTTGTACAGCACCAAGCACATGGAGTCCCCAGTTTCAGTTGAGGCCACTAGGCAATGCTGCAGTACGACTAATAGTAATAATTTTGCATTAATGTTCTCATGAACATGTAGGCATGTGCTCACTATGAGGATCTGTTAAATGCAATGTAAATGGAATGTCTTCCATTCTGTGTATCCGAAGAAGTGAGCTGTAGCCCACGAAAGCTTATGCTGAAATAAATTTGTTATTCTCTAAGGTGCCACAAGTACTCCTGTTCTTTTTGTGGATACAGACTAACACGGTTGCTACTCTGAGTCCTGGTGATGAGATGCTCTGTTTCACCTCGATTAATTACAGCGATGCTACTTGCCCTTCGAAAGAAGATGCATTCAATTTGAGACATCAACACTCGTTAAAATAGGGAAAGAAGAAGTTAAAAGTTACTTGGACAAGTTAGATATCTTCAAGTCACCAGGACCTGATGAAATGCATCCTAGAATACTGAAGGGACTGGCTGAGGAGATATCTGAGCCATTCGTTATTATTTCTGAAAAGTCCTGGAAGACAAGAGAGATTCCAGAAGACTGGAAAAGAGCACATATAGTGCTTATCTCTTAAAAGGGAAATAAAGGCAACCCAGTCAATTACATCCCAGTCAGCTTCACTTTTGTACCAGCTAAGAGAATGGAGCAAATAATTAGGGAATCAATATCTAGAAGATAATAAGATGATAAGTGATAGTCAGCATGGATTTGTCAAGAAGAAATCATGTCAGTCCAACCTGATAGCCTTTCCGACAGGGTAATGAGCCTTGTGGATAGGGGGAATGTGGTAGATGTGGTATATCTAGACTTTAGTAAGGTTTCTGATACAGTCTTGCATGACCTTCTAATTAAGAAACTAGGCAAATACAATCTAGATGGAGCTACTATAAAGTGGATGCATAATTGGTTGGAAGACTGCTCCCACAGAGTAGTTATCAATGATTCACAGTCATGGCGGAAGGGCAGAATGAGTGGGGTCCAGAAGGGATCAGTTCTGGGACCGTTTTTTTCAATGTCTTTATAGCGAGGAGGCCTCACTCCCCGCCGCGCCTGAGAGGGACAAGCCAGAACAGGCATGGCAGTGGGCGGAGGCACCGCCGCCTGTTCCCGCCCCCCGGAAGTCAAGGGTCGGGACAGGAAATATAAAAGCCCGGCCCCAGCGCTCAGTTGGTGGGAGTATGCCGGAGAGGACAGATGCTGGTGCCCGAACGCCCGCCGGACACAGCCTGCCTCATGCTCGGTACCCGGAGGAGTGCTGGCCTGACCTACCCCATGCTCGGTACCCGGAGGAGCTGCCTGAGCTCCCCGATGCCCAGCATCTAGAGGATCTGCCTGAGTTTCCCCACACCCGGTACCCAGAGGAGTGGCCTGGACCTCCCGATGCCAGGTATCCTCAGGAACCCATGGTCTGGGACCAAAAGGACGATGCCGGCAGATGTCAGGTACCCAGTGAGGGGGAGATTGGAAGTGGCCCGGGGGTAGCCGACCCAGGCAGGCTGTAGATATACCTGAGCCTATGTCAGTGTGTTGCGGCCACGATCCCCACTGACTGCAGCGAATCCTTGCTGCTGCTAGGGCCCTAGGCTGGGACACAGTGGAGTGGGAGGGTCTGCGTCCCCCCTGCCACCCTTCCAAGGAGGCAGACTCCCCCGCCCCCCTGGGCTGAGGAGACCTTTTGTACCAGTTACCTTGCTGTTCAGCCCCTGCTCGAGGGCCTGACTCATAGCTGTGTTTGTTGCCCCACCCTGAGCCCAGGCTTGGGCTGTACAAGCCGCCACTGTGTTTGCTCAGCCCCTGCTGGGAGGCCTGAGCTTGAACTGCTGGGGCCCTGCCCCGCTCCAGGGCCCGGCTTATAAACTCACTGATTGCTGCTCAAACCCGCCTGAGCGCCTGAGCCTATTAACTCTGGGAAGCCTGACTATTGCTGCTCAGCCCCGCCTGAGTGCCTGAGCCTATTAACTCTGGGAAGCCAGACTATTGCCACTCATCCCTGCCTGAGGGCCTGAGCCTATTAACTCTGGGAAGCCAGACTATTGCTGCTCAGCCCTGCCTGAGGGCCTGAGCCTATTAACTCTGGGAACCAGACTATTGCCGCTCAGCCCTGCCTGAGCACCTGAGCCTATTAACTCTGGGAATCAGACTATTGCTGCTCCTCCTTGCCGCAGGAGGCCGGCGTCCTCTCACTCTGTACTGGGGCTCAGCCTTACAGAGGAGGCCTGAGCTCCCAAGCGACTTGGCATTGTTGGCTCAATCCTGAAGCCAAGGGACGGGCCGACAGCGTGTGGGAAGCTGGTGTGGCTCCCCTCCTCCCCTCAGGGAGGGTTGAGCCCCAGTCCCACCCTTCTACAGTCTTCATCAACAATTCAGATAATGGCATAGAGAGTACACCTATAAGGTTTGTGGATGATACCAAGCTGGGAGGGGTGTCTATGAGAACTGATGCTGCAGTGAAATCCCATTGTCCAAGTCTTGTCAGAAGCCCTGGTCCTGTCACAGCTGAGTCACACTATCACGTAGAAGTTCTCGAGGTCCACTTTCTAAGCATAGGAGAGAAATGAGGAACTTGACCCAGGATTTCCTGTGCCCTCTTCTTATGAAGAGGACACAAGTAGAAGAAACCAGATAATAGCAAGATCTCTAAGGCCATCACTTGGCGAAAATAGTAGAAGGCAGGCGAAGAGTCGTGTCATATTGAAAGATGGAGTTGGAAAACAATGAAAGGGACTAACTCTCAGCAGAGCTTTGAAAGTTTGCTTCAAAGAGATGTTTAAAGTTGCCTAGGGGAGTGCTTCTTCAAAACTATTTCCAGTGAAGAAGCCTTGAAAAGCCACTGGGAGCTCATTAACCAGGCAATGACGCACTGCCACTACATATTTATTTTAAATATTTCTGCTATGACTACACAACAAGGAGAGAGACCATATTTCCCAAAAATCATGTTGGGTCTTAGATTTTGCAGAGTGAGGGATGAAGACAGTCTTAGACCTGAGGCTTTGTGAGCTGCGAGAGTGGTTGATGTGAAAAGATTGCTGAGGGCTGCCTTGACCAAACCACTTCTCTAGTTTCCTACTTTGGCCTTGGCAAAATAGACAGACAGCAAAGGACATCCTAACACAGGGCTTGTAAAGATGTTAGGATGAAATTTACAAAGCAGAAAACTCATATAGCAGGGAGTACCTGATGACCTTCTAAATCACCCTCATCAACTGCCTCCTGTTGTTCAGACCTTTACTATGGGACCAGGTTAGAAGCAGGGAAAATAAAACCCATCACCTTGCAGGTAAGTTTTGAGATCTGCAAATACAACCCATGTGAATTTTCCAGCAAGCCTGTGTATTTTATGCTGTTCTTTTCCTGCTTAGCTCTACCAATGTAAAAAAAAAAAGAAGCAACTTATTAAGAATCATTCCAATCTAATTCCCCGCTCCATCAATCAGTCTCCAACTAATTCACCTAAAATATGATGAATGACTCTAAAATCTTCATTGCAAGCTTCCTTCTTGAAAAATCTTCATATTATTTTAATTTTAGTTTTGAAATGTATAAAAAAGGTTTATTACATGCTAGTCTGTAAGCCGTGACCATCCGCACATCATATTTAATCCAAGCCAGTTTATGACCACACATAATTACTTTTGTTTGAACAGAGAAAATTTAATTCCAGTCACCTCACATCAAATGATAACACACAAAGGGTCAAGTTTGCTAGTAGGCTTCAGCTTATTTCCACCACTCTGGTGTGCGAGTTAACTGGTCAATGAAACAGTGTTTATGGCTACTTTGCATTTTTGGAGCAGCATTAATAATCTAAGGTGAATCCATGAGTCTTGCTGATAAATTAGTGTTTCAATTCTAGTTGAAATTGGGGTTTTGTGTAAAGCTGGTGAATATTCTCCACTGAAACCATTTTTTTCCAGTTAAAATGGCTTTTCAACTAAACGTAAATGTTATGAAATACTTTTGTGACAAAAATAATCAGACCAGTTTACAAACATTGGTTACTGAACGAGATGACTCAGTTTCATATTTGCATGTACAAATAAATCTTTTTTGAGCATATATGTACTCAGATGCAAAGGTAAGAGATATGGTTATCCTTGTTGAAAAATGGGATTTCTGAAGGTGTTTAACAATGCAGTAGGAATAAAATAGAATCAGTATCATGGAAGGGCTGATTGCAAAGTGTAGTTAAAGTTAAATTTTTCACTTACAGTTAAAGTCTTTGATGATTCACTATGGGGGAAGAATAGAATGAATCAGCTTCAGAGTTTCCACTCTAATTATTTGGAGTATATACTGTTCATGGCAATATGCAACTCAAGCCAATTTCCTCTAGTTCCTTGAGTTGCATAGTGCCCATATTCATTTTTGGACAAAGTCTACCACTTCAGTCAATGCATCTTGACATTTATCTCATCACTGGTCAATATCCGTTGATTGTTCTTCTTCTTCTTTTGTGTCATGGCAGTTGGATTAGCGATATTCCATATACCTGTTATTTAAACTGAGTCCATGGAGCCCACACAGAATGTGACTGAATTCATCCTTTTGGGACTTTGCCACAATGAGATGTTACAGCCTGTGTGTTTTGTGTTCTTTGTACTCCTCTATATCGCTACTGTGCTGGGAAACCTTCTAATTATTGTCACTGTAAAGAACAGCCAGTATCTGAAGTCTCCCATGTATTTCTTCCTCAGCTACCTGTCCTTTATAGACATGTGCTTTTCCTCTGTCACAACCCCAAAACTGATTGCGGACTTCTTCCTGGAGAGGAAAACCATCTCCTTTGATGGCTGCATAGCACAGCTGTTTGTGGCCCATTTCTTCGGGTGCACTGAAATCTTCCTCCTCACAGTGGTGGCGTACGATCGTTACATCGCGATCTGCAAACCCCTCCATTACACAACCATCATGACCGGGTGTGTTTGTGGCTCCCTTGTGATGGCTTCTTGGGTGGGTGGCTTTATTCATTCCATAGTTCAGACTCTCCTTACCATCCAGTTACCCTTCTGTGGGCCCAACGAGATTGACCACTATTTCTGCGATGTGCACCCTTTGCTGAATCTGGCCTGCACTGACACTTATCTTGTTGGCGTCATGGTCAGTGCTAATAGCGGGATAATTTCCCTGACCTGTTTTGTTGTGCTGGTTGTGTCCTATGTCATCATCTTAGTCTCCTTGAGAAGTCGGTCCTCGGAAGGTCGTCGCAAAGCTCTTTCCACCTGTGCCTCCCATATTGCTGTAGTGATTATATTTTTCGGGCCATTAATCTTCATGTATTTAAGACCTTCCACCACTTTCTCAGTGGATAAGATGGTCACGTTTTTCTCCACCAATATCACCCCTCTGATGAATCCCTTGATCTATACCCTGCGCAATGAGGAGGTGAAAAATGCCATGAGGAAATTAAGGAGCAGAAAAGTGATGTTAGGTGTGAAATGAAAAATGTGCTGTGTGGAATGATGGTAGTTCTGCCAAGTAATGCGATTCATCAGGAATTTTAGAGAAAAGAGATTTTAATATCAGAGGTGTTCAGTTTTTCTGTGAAAATTCCCAATGATTTTCTATGTATACTGCTGTGTGTAGCCTCTTCTTTTCTATCTCTCTACTACGACTACTACTATTAGAAGGCTGTGCTTGTTCTTAACTTTCTATGTTTCAGGGGAACTAGCAAAGTTTGGTTTCCCTTAACTTTTATTGTTACTTTGTTTCTTAGGTTTTCTGTTTAAGTTCAAGTTAGTCAAGTAAACCCTAAGTTAGTTCTGATAGCTCTGACCATTAGTTTCTTCTAAGCACTGCATCTCTCACTGAATAATTGAGAAACCCCAAGTGCGAGGCTGGGCCTGTGTCTCTTATCACCAGATTATCAAGGAAGGGTGTGAGTGTGTTAACCAAAGCTTTGTAGCATATAATGCTACATTACCATATGTATCTTTTGAATAGCAGTAATGCAATTGTTCCTTTGTAACTCTGATTATTTTACCGTTTACTTCCTATTTCATTGATTTGAATAAAAAGTCTTTACAGCTATATCTGTAAACTTCCATTCATACCCCCGAGGGCCCTTTGTAAATTCTGTGGAGCCTGATTCGGGACAAGAACTTTTATCTTCTGATCAAACAGATTGGTGAGCTGTCAAGGTTTTTTCCCCACTTTGAACATTAGGGTTTAAGAAGTGGGGACCTGCATGATCACTTTTAAGCTTAATTACTAGCTTAAAATTTGGTATGCTGCCACCAGCCAGAAGTCTGTGTCTGGCACACTTCTGTTCCCCCAAAACCTTCCCTGGGGAGCCCAAGACCCAAACCCCTTGGGTCTTAAGACAAGGAGAATTTAACTATCCACCTCCTTTTCCCCCCACCCATCCCTGGTGAGTTTAGACTCAATCCCTTGGATTCCAAAACAAGGAAAAATCAATCAGGTTCTTAAAAAGAAAGCTTTTAATTAAAGAAAGAAAAGGTAAAATTTATTTCTGTAAACTCAGGATGGAAAATGCTTTACAGGGTAGTCAGATTCATATAGACTAAGAAGAGAGATATTTACAAGATCATTTTTTACTTTTCCTATTTCTTTTACAAAAGTTTCTTTTATAAACCTGAGTGATTTTTCCTCCGTTAAGCTCAAGGAACTGAGTCTGTGCTCACCAGGGAATTGTGGTAGAAGGGAAAGGTGAATTTCCTCTTTGGTTTAGATTAACGGAGCTTGAATCTCTATGGCCCTCTGGGGAGGGAAAAGAGGAGGAGGAGGGTGAGGTAACATTCCTACTCGTGTGGTGATTCAAGGAGTTTGACTCACGGTGATCTCCTAGTGGCCCAAGGCGGGAAGAGCTGAGGCCAGAAAGGAGGGGAAGGGAAACAGGTTTATTCCCTTTGTTGTGAGACATCAAGGAATTGGGGTCTTGGGGTCCCCAGGGAAGTTGGGGGGACAAGAGTGCCCCAAAACACTAATACTTTTGGTGGTGGCAGCCTATTCAAATCTACGCTGGTAATTACTTAGGGGAATTCATGCTGTGTACTCATCTTTTGGATTCTAAGGTTCAAATTTTGGGAATTATGCCATGGACAGCTGTGTAAATAGATTTTCAGTTCACTGAAATTTCAAAAGAAAATGGTGGGGAGAGGAACTGGTTTGGGTTGAACAAAGGACAAATTTTGTAAATTGAAAAGTTTTAAAAAAAATTCCTTTTGGGTCAAATGAATATTTTGTTAGACCATTATGAAACATGCTGATTTGGTTTTGGAAATTTTATATATTTTATATTTTCTTAATAAAGGAAATATAAAACAAAAAGTCATTTGAACCAAAAAAAAACTACAAGATTTTTTAGAAATCAAACAAATATTTATTTTTTCTGAATTTTAAAAAACTTTCCCTTCTCGCCATTCCAAAACAATTTCAGTGAAAGCAACCTAAGTATTCAGTTTACCTAAATCTGCATTTGCTGCTAAAAAGTTTCCAGTTTCAAAAGCAGCTCACTCCACTCCTAAGCAACCACTTAAATAAGAGATTTTCACAATATGACAATTCTGTTTTACGTGCTCCTGCAGTAAAGTTACAGGCCTCATCATAACAGTGCAAAGACCCATAGGAAGGAATGATCAGCAAGCTTGGCAGCAGAGACATTATAGCAAATCAAGCATGAGGGCTCTGGGAGTGCCATGCCCAAATGGGTTCTGCCACATTTTGTCACAGAGATGCACATGCTCACTCCTGATTGCTCTGGGCCTATAGCTGGAGTGGGAAGTCTGCACCACCGTGGGCTGTGTTTACGTGAAAAGCCAGTGAAAGGTTCCCATTGATTTCACTGGACCTGGATCAAAGGCACACAGATTTAGGAGGTGGGCTGCCCTTGTTCATTTCTGCAAAGAGAATGGTATTGGGAGTGGGATGAACAACCACAAACCTCACTTACCAACTGACGGAACCATCCTGCATTGATCCATATGAGAAAGTGTGATGTTTAGCCTATCTGAATTGGCACAAAACCAACATCTGACAATCTCTCTGCAAACAGGCACATGGTCAAAGCCAATTATTCCTTAAAAGAGTAATTCCGGGAATCTAGACTCAGGTTTTGCCTTAACAAATCATTTTCAAATGAACTTCGATTTCTTTGAATGAATTTGATATTTAAGGATTTGGACAGTAGTTGGCCAAATGATGTTCTTTATTGGATTGTTCACGAAATCGCTCATGCTAACTATTCCGTTCTTTGCTATTTGTTCTTGTTGGAAGACAGGCCCTAAGCCATATGAATATCTTCCTACTCCCCACTTAAAGGGATGAACAGCACTTTTTTCATCTGGCAGAATAATGAAGTGGAGAAGTGCTCCTGTCTGGGACAATTTTCAGAAGAATTTGCAGTAACTATCTGTGAAAAAGTTTGGGGTTCCAAACACTTTCTAAACATACCGAGTGGTCACCCGAAGCTGAAACCACACAAACAAATAAGAAACTCAAATGTGATCAGAGTGACCCAAAGTGCTTGCTTTGGTTGTATATATAGTCACAATCAGCATTTTGTTTTGCTTTGTTTTAACTATTAACCAGGCCATAAGGAGCTGGGCTCTGTGAGTAAGCAAAACAAGTGTCTGGATCTTTTCTTCCAATTACTTCAGTCATCTGGAGACTTCTCTAACTCTAGTGTGCATGCACATTCTCACTTTATAGCATCAGTAATTAAATCTGTGTAACAGTAATATATTAGTTTGCAACTGTGTATTACGAACTTTTTGTTTTCCAATGAAGTTTAATTATGGCCACTGGGACCTACGCTAAGTACTCTTTGGATGTTACCATTGTATTCTGTGTTTGTGTTTATCGGGCATAGAAACAAGTTATTAAAAAAAATAGTGACATTAGATCAAAGTCCTACTTCAAAATTACTAGTTATCCACAACATCAAAGGGAAATTCTTAATGGAACCTGCAACCTCCAGGATTTTGGAAGGCTCTGCTGGATTGTAAAAATAAAATATGGAGATTCCAAATCCACTTTGGAAGAATTTCTTCTGACAATGCTGGAACACGCGCAGTTGACTATGATCAAGCATTGGGCCCCATTGGTTCCATAAGTGCTGCTGTAGGATTTGGTGTATTTTAGCAAGGATAGAGTACATCAAATGCTTATGTGCATAGAATGTTTTTCCTTAGTTTTCTGTACGACAATGTCATAATCAATTTCAATGATTTTTTTCTATGAAATCATATTACTTCATGCAAATTCCCATAAATTATCGAACAAAGTTAAGATAAATCGTCAGACACATAGAAAAAAACATAAACTGTGAGCAATAGTCACATGCTTTCTGTAAAGGGAAAACAGTGTCTTAAATAATCTATTGGGGCTTCTTTGAAGGGGGCGTCAACACAGTTGGAAAGGGGGTCCAACGTGTACTTAGATTTTCAGAAAGCCTTTGATAGGTCCTTACACCAAGGCTCTTAACGTAAATTAAGCTGTCATGGGAATAAAAAGGGAATAGGTCTTTCATGGATTGAGAACTGGTTAAGAGACAGGAGAACAAGGGGTAGGATTAACTGGTAAATTTCCTCAGAATGGAGAGGGTAACTAGTGTGTTCCCAAAGGTCAGTCCTAGGAACCAATCCTATTCAATTTGATTCATAAATGATGTGGAAGAAAGGGGTAAACAATGAGGTGGTAGTTGCAGATGATCTAAATGCGCAAGATAGTTAAAGAACCAAGCAGATTGTGAAGAACTTCCAAAGATCTCACAAAACTAAGTGAGCTACAAAATGGCAAATGAATTTAAATGTGATAAAATGTAAAGTAATGCATGTTGGAAAAAATAACCAACTATACTATACTAATAGTGATGGGGCTAAATCTAGCTACAACGAGTCAAGGAAAAAGATCTTGGTGTCATCATGGATAGTTCTCTAAGATGTCCACGCAGTGTGCAGAGGCGGTCAAAACAGCGACAGGAAGGTAGGAATCAATTAAAAAGGGGATAGGGAATACAAGACTGAGAATATCTTATTGCCTTACATAATCCATGATACGCCCACTCTCAAAATACTGTGTACACCGATGTGGTCTCCTTCACCTAAAAAAGGTATCTTCTAGCACTAGAAAATGTTCAGAAAAGGGCAACTAAAGATTTTTGGTTTGGAGAGGGTCCCATAACGAGGAAGATTAAAGAGGCTAGGCCTCTTCAGCTTGGAAAAGAGGAGACTAAGGGGGGGATATGATAGAGGTGTAATAAAAAATCATGAAATGATGTAGAGAAAGTGGATAAGGAAAAGTTATTTTTACTTATTCCCATACATACAAGAACTAGGGGTCACCAAATAAATTATAGTTAGCAGGTTTAAACAAATAAAAGGAAGTTCTTCTTCACAAAATCTGAGAACAGACCAGTCAACTTGTGGACTCCTTACCTGAGAGGTTGTGAAGGCTTGGCTATAAAATGATTAAAAAGGGACTAGGATAATTTATGGTGGCTAAGTCCAATAAATGGCTATTTACCAGGAGGGTAAAGACTGGTGTCCCTAAGCTTCTGTGCATTCAGAAGGATGGAGATGGATTGCAGGAAGAGAGATCACATTGATCATTACCTGTTAGCTTCCTCGCTCTGGGGCACCGGCATTGGCCATTATTAGTAGACAGATACTGGGCTAGATGAGCGTTTGGTCTCACCCGTCGGCCATTCTTACGTTCTTATTTCTTATTAAAATCAGAAAATTTTTTCCATAAAAATAATTCAAACTTTTGTTTTGAAATGTTTCCCTACTTTATTTATTTACCCGTACTTTTATTATTTCATAGCAGTAGTGCAAGTGTCCAACGTTATGTCATAATAGACAATCTCATGTCAAGATTATAATAATATAATAGTCATCATTTCCATAGAATATGGACTGGAAGAACCTGGAGATGTCATCAAGTCCAAGTCCCCTGTACTCCTGGCAGGCCCAGCACCACCTAGAACATCCGTGATAGGTGTTTGTTAACCTACTCTTAAAAGATCCAATCATGGAGATCTACGACTCACTAATGGAATTTTATCCACGTCCAGACCACCCTGAAGTTGGAAGTTTTTCCTACTATTTCAAATCTAAACCGCCCTTGCTTGCATTTAAGCCATTGCTCTCCTATCCGCCAGAGACTGAAGAATCATTTTTCTCCTCCTCCTTGAACAACCTTTGGGACATGAAAAACTGTCCATGTCCTTTCTCAATCTCTCTTTTCCAGACTACAAACCCATTCTTCTCAAGCTTCCCTCAAGCTCATGTTTTCTAGAACTTAAGAATTTTTTATTGCTCTTCCTCTGGACACATCCTTCTGAAATGTGGCACCACAACTAGACACAGTACTCTAGTTGAAGGACTAATCAGTGCAGAGTCGAAGGAAGAATTACTTCTGGTGTCTTGCTTCCAATACTCCTGTTAATAATTCCAGAGGGTGTTTGCTTTTTTGCAAAAGCTTTACCACTGTTTGACTCATATTTCAATCTGGTTCACTATGACCCCAGATCCCTTTTTGCAGTACTCCTTGCCTAGCAGTCATCTCCCAATTCTTAATTGTTCAATTGATGTTGCTTCTTAAGTGGACATTTTCGGCATTTGTCCTTATTAAATTTCATCCTATGTACTTCAGAAACCATTTTCTCGCAGTTCTCCAGATCATTTTGAAATTTTCATCCTATCCTCCAATAGCACTTGCAACCCCTCCCAGCTTGGTATCATCCACAAACTGTATAAATCTACTCTCTATGCCATTGTCTAATTGTTGATGAAGACATTGAAAAGAACGGTCCCAGATGACCTGCTGACACCCGCTTCACTCTGCGCTTCGCCATGAACAGTGAACCGTTGATAACATACTCTGTGGGACAGTTTACCAAACAGTTTGCATCCACTTTATAGTAGCTTCTTAGTTTTCTTAATTAGACAGTCATCAAGACTGTATCAGAAGCCTTCTAAGTCTAGATATACCAAATCTAACACATTCCCCCTATCCACAAGGCCGTTACCCTATTGAAAAGGCTGTCAGGTTGGATTGACAATGATTTCTTCTTGACAAATCAATGCTGATATCACTTATCACCTTATTATCTTCTAGATATTGATTTCCTAATTATTTTGCTCCACGCTCTACTGTACAAGAAGTGAAGCTTGACTGGGGATGTACCATTGACTGGGTGCCTTTTTTCCCTTTAAGAGATAAGCACTCTAATGTGCTCTTTTCTAGTCTTCTGGATCTCTCTGTCTTCCAGGACTTTCAGAAATAATAACTAATGGCTCAGATATCTCCTCGCCAGTCCCTTAGTATTCTAGATGCATTTCATCAGGGCCTCGTGACTTGACGACATCTAACTGTCCACGTAACTTTTAATTTTTTCTTCTCTATTTTATGAGTTGTGAATGTCTAAAATTAATGATAGGGCTTGTTTAGAAGGGAAGTACATCACTGTAATTCACCGGAGTGAATCTGAATGCCTCACCATGTTACTTCGAGATGATAGTCGCATGTAATATTGGGTGTTTAGTAACTGTATCTGCAATGTACACTAAAGAAGAATGTGACATGGTTTTCAGTCTAGTGGGACAGTACTCTCAGATGGGCGAGCAAAGTGAGAGACTACATAATAGTTAGCTTCGTTCAGCATAAGCTTTCGTGGCTAAGCTCACTCCTTATGATAGACTGGAACACACATTCTATTTACATGCATTTAACAGTACATTGGCATTAACAGATCCTCATAGTGAGCGGCATGCCTACATGTTCATGAGAACATAATTAAATATTACTAGTAGTCGTATTGCGCATTGCTTGTGGCCTCAACCTAAACGGGATCCATTGCTTGGTGCTGTACAAACATGAGTAAAAACCGACCTGCCCTGAAGAGATTACAGTCTAAAAATGGTCAAAAACAATGGGAGGGAAGCAGGGTCAGAGAAGAAGTGACTGACCCAAATTCATATAGAACAGAACCAAGACTATGTACCCCACGACTTCAGACCCGAGTCAGGGCTCATCACTGGCTCATAGTTGCTCCAGTCTTACTGGGACTACAATAATGACCCACAATTAATTAACTGAAAATTAGTATAAAATTGAACAAAGAACTGGAAAAATTTCCACTTTTCCACTGAGCCTTAAATGTCGGAAGCGTTCACATAAGTAGAATGGTAAGATGGAGCCTAATTTAGGTGTACAAATAATATTCAATGTAAGCTATCATTTAATCTATTTTACATTAATTAATATTTATTAATCATAATTGGTTATGAATATTAATTAGTGTGGGTCTTAGGCTCATGTCATAAACACGATTGTTAGGGGTTATTGTCTCTTTTACCTGTAAAAGGTTAAGCAGCTCTCAGTGAACCTGGTGAAACCTAACCAAGAGACCAATAGGGGGACAAGATACTTTCAATGTTTCTTGGTGGGAAGTCTTTGTTTGTGCTGTTTGTTTTAGTTTGTTTTTTGTCCGGTGTTCGCTCTTGGGACTGGAGAGGAACAGGACGTCATCCAGTTCTCCAAGTCTTTCTGAATCAGTCCTTTCATGTTTCAAATAGTAAATAATCAGCCAGGCAATGGCAGAATTAGCTTTTGTTTATTTTCCTTAACTTGTCAATGTGTCTTTTGGCTGGAAGGATTTTTACCTCTGTTTTCCTGTAACTTTGAATCAACTAGGGGTGGGGGAGTCCCTT